>NW_015394630.1:5369-6477 GCF_001527695.2 Protobothrops mucrosquamatus
ACAAATTATTCTTAGACTAGAAAAGCTGCAGTTGGCAAAATAACCAGGGGTGAAATCTGCCATTTATGATTTGCTCAAAAAAAATTGGCCCTGGGAAGAGGCGCACGTTGATACACTGCCACTTACACAACCGACAAAGCTGCCAGCAGACTACAAAGACTACAAAGCCAATGATATGAAACCCCTTGAACAATCAAGGTGAACTTAGAGTCTTCTGATGTAGAGTTTCTGGCCACGTGGCTGTAATAAACTGATTTGATTTGATGATGCAGAGTGATGTCGTTCCTTTGATGGTCAAATCAGTTAAAAGAGCTTCTTCGGAGGACATCACAGTCTGCCCCTCTCATCCATCATCTTTGGACTGTGGGGGTGGTGGTCTTTGGACGTTATGGGGCAAAACAGGTATGGTATCATCTGTAGATGCCAAAAAGAGCTCATGTAATTTCTTAAACAACTGGATCTTCTCCCCAAATGGGTCCTGGATCCATCCGTGGCTTTGGGGTGGATTTCCATCAGTACGCTGATGATACTCAGCTGTACATATCCACCCCGGGCCACCCCAACGATGCCCTTGACGTGATGACCCGGTGCCTGGAGGCCGTACGGGTCTGGATGGGGAGAAACAGACTCAGGCTCAACCCTTCCAAGACTGAGTGGCTGTGGTTGCCGGCTCCCAGGCATAGTCAGCTGACTCCGTCGCTGACTATAGGGGGCGAAACTTTGGCTCCCTCGGAGACGGTGCGCAATCTGGGTGTCCTCCTGGATCCACGGCTGACACTAGAAGATCAATTGACGGCCGTGGCCAGGGAGGCGTTTTACCGGGTACGCCTGATCCACCAGTTGCGACCTTTTATTTATTTATTTATTTATTTATTTATTTATTTATTTATTTATTTATTTATTTATTTATTTATTTATTTATTTATTTATTATTTAGATTTATATCCCGCCCTTCTCCTCGTAGGACTCAGGGCGGCTGACAATCAATTAAAATACATAAATAACAATACAGGTTTAAAATTAATTAAAAGAAATATTTAAAGATTGTCCGATTTAAAATATAATTAAAACCCCTCTAAAAATTACCCTAGGCCAGTCCTGCAAGCTG
>NW_015394630.1:9092-11769 GCF_001527695.2 Protobothrops mucrosquamatus
AGGAAGGAAGGAAGGAAAAGAGGGAGGGAAGGAAGGAAATGGAAGGAAGGAGAGGGAGGAGGAAGAAGGGAGGGAAGAAAGGAAGGAAGGAAAGAAGGAAAAAATGAAAGAAGGAAGGAAAGAAGGAAAGAAGGAAAGAAGGAAAGAAGGAAGGAAAGAAGGAAGGAAGGAAGGAAGGAAGGAAGGAAGGAAGGAAAAAAGGAAGGAAGGAAGGCAGACAGGCAGGCCAAAACTCCGTGGAAATTCAGGCAGATGGTCAAAGAGCCTCTATTTCAGCCAAGGAAAGTCCACCATCTCCTGAGGAAGTCTGCCCCATTGCAGAACAACTCTCACAATTTGGAACAAGTTTCTCCTTTATGTCCAGCTGAAACTTCCTTCCTTGTCATTTAAGCCCATCGCTTCAGGCCCAGCTTTTGGGAGCCCCTGGGAACACTTCTGCCCACTCCGTGCCTCAGGCCTCTCCAACCATGGCGTCTTTAGGACTGGTGGACGTCAACTCCCAGAATTCCTGAGCCAATCGCGGGTTGGGCTGGCTGAGGAATTCTGGCCGCTGAAGTCCAGAAGTCTCAACGTTGCCCAGCTTGGAGGGTCCTGCTCCACATGGCCGATGTTCATTGGAATTGGAAGACATCTATCACGTCTCTCCGTGGTTTTATTTTCTCCAGGTTACACACACCTCACACCTGCAACCCCTCCTATGTTTTTCCTTGTGGATCTCCTCTGGATAACCTCCAACTCATTAATGTCCTTCCTCAAACGGAGGGCCTAGAACCGGACGTAATACTGATTTGTTCCTAATAAACCCCTCCTGGCTTCTTATACTCTTAGATGTCTAAGGGACGATATTCCGTAGGGAGATGGGGAAAGGAAGAGGAACACCCAGGATTGCGTTGAGCATCAGCAGATGAGCCAACTGAACTACTACTACATGCTACCGGTTTCAAACTCATTTTGTTAACTGAAAGATCCGCATTACCGACTCTTTCTCCAAATATATCAATTGGATTCTTAAGAGTCACTGAATTAGCATTCTGATCAATAGATTTGTTTGCTGGGTGGTAAAATTGCAACCGGAGGGACGGCCACAGCCAGCTGAGTAGCAGAAGGTAAACGACTTACTCTCCTGGCATGGAGTGTTGCACAACCTGGACGCAAACACTTGCAAAAGGCCTCATTGACTTGTAGCCAGAGGTGATCTCTCTCAGGCCAAAGGCCATTTATACAAGGGGTCTTTGGCCGCCTCCTGTTGGGGATAGTAGCTGCCTTCTCATCTACTCCATTGGCTGCTACGTACTTAGTTCTAAGTTGCAATCCCTGCTTAAACCTGGGAGCAGATGAAGGTCCTGAAAAGCATTAGCCAATATCAACTGGAATTTTTCTCCTCTCTCTCTCTCTCTCTCATTTCTCTCTCTCTCATCTCTCTCCTCTTCTCTCTCTCTCGCTCTCTTTCTTTCTCCTTCTCTCTCTCTCCCCTTCTCTCTCTCTCTCTCTCTCTCTCTCTCTCTCTCATTTCTCTCTCTCTCCTCTCTCTCTCTCTCTCTCTCTCTCTTTCTCTCTCTCTCATCTCTCTTTCTCTCTCTCTCTCATCTCTCTCTCTCATCTCTCTCTCCCCTTTTCTCTCTCTCTCTCTTTCTCTCCCCTTCTCTCACTCTTTTTCTCTCCTCTCTCTCTCCCTCTCTCTTGCTCTCTTGCTCTCACTCTCTCGCTCTCTTTCTCCTTCTCTCTCTCTTTCTCTCCTTTTTTTCTCTCTCTCCCCTTCTCTCTCTCTCTTTCTCTCCTCTTCTCTCTCTCTCCCTCTCTCTTGCTCTTGCTCTCTCGCTCTCTTTCTTTCTCCTTCTCTCTCTCTCCCCTTCTCTCTCTCTCTTTCTCTCCTCTTCTCTCTCTCTCCCTCTCTCTTGCTCTTGCTCTCTCGCTCTCTTTCTTTCTCCTTCTCTCTCTCTCCCCTTCTCTCTCTCTCCCCCCTTCTCTCTCTCTCTTTCTCTCCCCTTCTCACTCTCTCTTTCTCCCCTTCTCTCCCTCTCTCTTTCTCTCCTCTTCTTTCTTTCCCTCTTTTTCTCCCTTTCTCTCTCCTCTCTTTCTCTCCCCTTCTCTCTCTCTCTCTTTCTCTTCTCTCTTCTCTCTTCTCTCTTCTCTCTTCTCTCTTTCTCCCTCTCTTCTTGCTCGCTCACTCTCTTTCTTTCCCCTTCTCTCTCTTTCTTCCCTTCTCTCTCTCCCCTTCTCTCCTCTTCTCTCCCTCTCCGTCTCTCCCTCCCTCCCTCCCTCCCTCTCTCTCTCTCTCTCTCTCTCTCTCTTCCCCCTGCCTCTCTGTGTGTGAATTAAAACAATCACTTGGGGACACCTTCTGAAAAAAAAAGCCAGAGATTGCTTCTGACCTACACAGTCCCAACAAATTCAAAAGCTTTCCATTTCAGCTCCCATCCCCAGCTCTCCACACCCCTGTGTGCATCTGAAAAAATGCGTATTTCTCTCTGCCTGGAACTGGAAAGTTCCTTCTGTCTGTTCCGGTGAATACCCTTAATGCTATTCTGCAGCATTTCAGGGCCCTAACATTGTAAAACGTAGGCTCAGACACGATCTTTTTCCATAGGAATGTGTTAAACAGGCCATGAAAAGCCTGCATGATCAAAAGAGGTTCTACAAAGTATTGATATTTCACTGCTTCTTACCTCCAGCCTTC
>NW_015394631.1:0-1747 GCF_001527695.2 Protobothrops mucrosquamatus
CTGGGTGCAAAAACCAAATACAAAGATAGCTACTTCCCCCTGTGGAAATTGCTCTTAGGATGGAGAAATTCACTCCTGCTTTCTATAATTTTTGCATTTTTTTTCATGGACAACTTTATTTGTTTATCATTTCCCAATCTATTTAAAATTATTTCTGCTTAGAAGTCTGCATTTACATTTTCATACCCTTGGACTGCAAAGAGATCAAACCGGTCGGTCCTAGAGGAGATCAACCCCGACTGCTCTTTAGAAGGCCAAATCCTGAAGTTGAAACTCAAGTACTTTGGCCACCTAATGAGAAGGAAGGACTCACTGGAGAAGAGCCTGATGCTGGGAAAGATTGAGAGCAAGAGAAGAAGGGGACGACAGAGAATGAGGTGGCTGGATGGAGTCACTGAAGCAGGAGGCGTGAGCTTAAATGGACTCCAGAAGATGAGAGAGGACAGGAAGATCTGGAGGAATGTTGTCCATGGGGTCGCGATGGGTCGGACACAACTTCGCAACTAACAACAACAATGCACACGCACACACACACACACAAACCCTCCCCCCAAAACTGTGCATATTTTGTATGCAATCTGTCCCAACATGGATTTGGGAAGCACTTTAACCCAAGATGTATTTTCTTTATTTCACAAAATATATTTAGGAGAATTCTACTGCAACCTTCACAGAGAACTGGGTTTCAATTCTTGACCTGCTTCATAACCATGAATGAGAATTAGGTGAGGACCAGACAAAGGTTTTCCCTATTCCCTCCTGATGTCCTACCTTCTGTACAGGAGATGGAGAAGCAGAATTAAAATCCAGTGCTAAGTAGTCAAGGCTAAACTTCTTTGGCGATTGGAAATCTCCACTATATGGAGATGTTGCTTGCTGGTGCTCCTAAAAAGGACAACAATGGTAACGGCGTCAAAAACTTAAATTTATTTAAAAAAAACAAAGATCATGTATCGGATTTATGCAAACAGCAGTAACGAGTAAGAGCAGATAAACAGGATGTCCTTTGTTGTCACAGTCCAATCAGTTCTCCAGGACTACATTACTTGAAGTAGGGGTCTTCAAACCTGGCCCTTTTACGACTTGTGGACTTCAACTCCCAGAATTCCTCAGCCAGCGTGGAATTCTGGGAGTTGAAGTCCACAAGTCATAAAAGGGCCAAGTTTGAAGACCCCTGACTTGAAGGAACATCTTCTCTGTATGTGCCTAGCTAGGCTTAAGATCCTTCTTAAGATCCCTCCTTCAGTTCTACACACCAAAGTTGAGGTGGGTCTTGGTAAGGGAAGGTGGCATCCCCTTTAAGGAATGTCCTCTCCAGACTCGCCTCTGTATCATTTTGGCCCCAGGTGAAGACCTTTCCATTTTTTTAGGCACTTCAATTTCAATCTTTAATTGTATTTTAATTTGTATTGTTTTGGCTTCCAAATGACCACCTTGCTACTGACTACCTGCGATGGGGTCCTTCTTTTGCATTTCACTTGACTCCTATTTTTAGTGCGTTTTATTCTAAACTGCCCAGAGAACTTCAGATGAGACCCTTTTTTCAGCCCCCCCCATCCCTGTGTTTCTCTGACAACTGTCGAAGTTGCGGCTCTTCCTTCTGTCTTCCAAGGTCATCTTCACGTACAGGTACTGCTCGACTTACAACTATGTCTGAGCCCAACATTTCTGTTGTTAAGAGAGTTTTGTCCCATTTTTACAACCTTTCTTATTCACAGTCGTTAAGTAAATCGCTGCAGTTGATAAA
>NW_015394631.1:4707-6576 GCF_001527695.2 Protobothrops mucrosquamatus
GCAGGATCCAATCTGGGTCGGTCACAAAAGAGAGGTTCCCTGAAGATGGGCCCCAGCACGTGTCCAAAAGCTCGGAAGACCAAATATTCTGGACCTGGTGACCGACCCAGATTGGATCCTGCAACATTTAATCAGGTACAAGTAGTCCTCAACTTACAACAGTTCATTTAGTGACCACTCGAACTTAACAACGGCACCGGAAAAGTGACTTATGCTTGTTTTTCAGACATACAACCGTCGCAATATTTGGATGCTTGGCAAACTGGCTCCTATTTATGACGGCTGCAGCATCCCGAGATCACGTGATCCCCTTTTGCGACTTTCTGACACGCAAAGTCAATGGCGAAGCCAGATTCACTTAGCAATTGTGTTACTAACTGAACAGCTGCGGCGATTCATTGAACAACTGTGGACAGGAAGGTCGTAAAATGGGCAAAGCTCACTTAACAAATGTCTCACTTAGCAACATAAATTTTGGACTCAGTTGTGGTCCTAAGTTGAGGACTACCTGTACCAAAACCTTAACTCTATTCTGAACACCATACAAATATATAAATACATTTGCCCTTGGAGACTGTCTGTTTTTCATCCTTTTTTCTTTCCTTCCTAAATCACAGCCAAATCCATTTGCCAGGTGCAACACTTTACTAGTCCATCTCCATAAATTGAGACATTTACTGCAGGGGAAGCTAGTCTTCTTCTAGTACTTGATTGCTTTGGGGTTTTTTTTTCAATGTCTGAATGAGAAAGTATCCATAATTTCATAAAGGGCTTCCTTACAAGGTTCTACATTGCTGCTTCAAAGCTGGAGCAGATGAGTGCCTCACCTGAGGTCCAGGGACTACAGGCAGAATGACCCAGATAATCTAACTCACCATTACTTGCAAAATCCAAAATTGTTTTTATATCTTTTTAATTAAGAAAATCCAAGATCACCACAGATGGGGACTGCAGCCAAGAAATTAAAAGACGCTTGCTCCTGGGGAGGAAAGCTATGGCAAATCTAGACAGCATACTAAAAAGCAGAGACATCACCCTGCCAACAAAAAGTACGCGTAGTCAAGGCCATGGTTCTCCCAGTTGCAACGTATGGCTGTGAAAGTTGGACCATAAGAAAGGCTGAGATATATAGATGCTATCATTATCGGTACAAACATGAAAAATGTATATTTAATCATTTATACATTGAACATATTGAGAAGTATATTTGTTTAAGGTTGAAGAAGGAGAATACAATTGGGAGAAGGGAAGATCAAAGAAATATATTATTAATGTACTAATGATGGAATTATCAAAATCAATCATTATGGACTGTTAATTAATTATTATTGCTTTTTTTTCAAATATATAAACCAAGACAACGTGCTGCACACCAGGCACTGGAGATTTTTATTGTAAAAAAAACCCAATAAAATATTTTTTAAAAAAGCAAAGCAAAACAAAGGGGTTTCTGTCTGCTCTTCTTATGTTCTTCAACCTGTTGACATTTTAGGTAAGGAAACTGAAATCTCACAAAAGTTCAGCCTTTAGAAAAGAATTTAAAAAATATTATTTTGGGGATTCTGGGCACCCTTCAGATGTAATTACTGCGATGGTGGCAGACCAAGGTCCCTTCCAACTACCACTACTACTACTACTACTACTATTATTATTACTATTGATCATCACATAGTCAGCCAGATGTTCAGACTGGATTTGGCATTTTGTCTACCTATCGAGTCCTTACCCAGGACCTGGGATAGGCAGATGTGGATGTTTGATGGTATTACAGATATCGTCACAGGATGGAAGCAGTTCCTAGTAAGGCCGCCTTTTGCAATTGACTAATAGCGAATTTGTCAATGCCAATGGTGTTCAAGTGGTGCTCCA
>NW_015394631.1:6671-11765 GCF_001527695.2 Protobothrops mucrosquamatus
TGGTGCTCCAGTTGTTTTGGGATTGCACCCAAGGTGCCTATTACTATTGGTACTACCCTTGCTTGCTTTTGCCACAGTCTTTCTATTTCTATTTGTAGGTCTTTGTATTTTGTTATCTTCTCCAGTTCTTTCTCGTCTATTCTGCTGTCTCCAGGCACTGCCACGTCCACTATCCAGACTTTTTTGTCTTTCTTATCGAAAACAATTGTCCGAGGTGTTATGTTGCAGGTGCTTGTCTGTTTGAATTCTGAGCAGTTTAATTTTATCATTTTCTATGACTTTCTCTATTTTATGATCCCACCAGGCAAATGATATTTCTTGCAGATCTTCCAATGCACCATGGTTGCTACTTTGTCATGCCGCTGCTTGTAGTCAGTCTGTGCAATCATTATCATCATCATCATCATCGTCGTTATTATTATTATTATTATTATTATTATTATTATTATTATTATTATTATTATTATTATTATTATTATTATTACTATATTTGGGAGTTGCAGACCCAGACACTGACAGGACACGCCACTACTATATTAAAATAAGAGAAGACCCTGCTCCCTTTAGTCCTGACATTGTTACTTAGTTTGGTAATGAAAATTCTGCAAGAAAATCACCGAGCTCAGATCTCACCAAGGACTCCACAGTTGTTGTCCTCCTCCTCCTCCTCTCCTTCCCCTTTTCCTCCTCCTCCTCCTCCTCCTCCTCCTCCTCCATTTTGCAGACCCCACTCCCTTCTAGCACTGATGTCACTACCTAGCTGGGTAATGAAATGTCTGCAAGAAAAGCACCAAGCTCAGAGAGCACCAAGGACTCCACAGTTGTTGTCCTCCTCCTCCTCTCCTTCCCCTTTTCCTCCTCCTCCTCCTCCTCCTCCTCCTCCTCCTCCTCCTCCATTTTGCAGACCCCACTCCCTTCTAGCACTGATGTCACTACCTAGCTGGGTAATGAAATGTCTGCAAGAAAAGCACTAAGCTCAGAGAGCACCAAGGACCCCATAGTCTTTCAGTCTGAAGTCATCTCCAACCAAATTACCACCAGCAGGGTTTAGCATGTCCAAAATTGTCAGCTGTCATGAGTCTCCACTTCTTCAGCACATGACTCCTTCTCCTTCCTAATAAACGACAGCCCTACTGCTCTTTTATCCATGGTGATAGTAGCGGTTATCTTTTCTGCCTTTCTGGATGGTGTCTGGGCCCAGTAGAAAAGCTGGAACTATAAGATAGCTGCATATCTGGTTTTCCAAGTGACTTCCCCACCCATCCAGTCTTCCAAGATGTCAGAATGAAAAAGAGGAGCAGGATCTCTTTCCAAGATACCAGAGGTGTCACCCTAATTTTTACATTACTTTGGGAAGGAGAGGCCCAACTTTCTAAAAAAAAAAAAAAAAAATCACTTACAAAATAGCCTTTTAGTTATCGTGGCGCTTCTCAGGCATGCAAAATTCCAGATATATATTTTGTTTTGAACTGCTGATGTTTCAAAGCCAATTTATTCCTGGAATGTTGGAATGCAGCAAATGCTTTCCTGTCTCTTATTTTTATGGCAGGGAGGAGTTCCCTACAAGCGTAAGGATGTTTTTTTCGGAGATGCAATTTACCAGAGTCTCTTTCTAGCGAAAGAATATGAAATACATTTCTCTTAGATACTCTAAACTTTAAACAGGCTGCTATGATAACTTAAAACCGTTGGGATGAAAAATGTGGATGTATTTTGGAGGGCAGAGGGATCCTGTCCATGGTTAAAACTGTAGCTCAAACATTGTTAACATAGATGGAGGGGAGAACAACCAGTCTGATCTGCATCTAGCTTTGGTCACCACAATATAAAAAACATGTTCTGAGACTCTGGAAAGAGAGCAGAGAAGAGCAACAAAGATGATTAGAGGACTGGAGGCTAAAACATATGAGGAACGGTTGCAGAAATTGGGTATGTCTAGTTTAATGAAGAGAAGGACGAGGGGGGACATGATAGCAGTCTTCCAATATCTCAGGGGCTGCCCCAAAGAAGAGGGAGTCAAGCTGTTCTCCAAAGCACCTGAAGGCAGGACAAGAAGCAACGGATGGAAACTAATCAAGGAGAGAAGCAACCTAGAACTAAGGAGAAATTTCCCAACAGTGAGAACAATCAGCAATCAGAAGGTGTGGAGACTTCCAAGAAGAGACTTGACAGCCATTTGTCTGAAATGGTACCATAGACTATCCTGCTTGAGCAGGGGGGTTGGACTAGATGACCTCCAAGGTTCCCTCCAACTCTGTTATTCTATATCTCATTGGAGATTTGCAAGATGCCATCTAGTGACATTGTTCTTGTCTTATTTTTGTTGATTTCTGGAATAGAAGGATTTAAAAAATGTTTTCATGGCAGTGGGATCAAGGAAGCTTGCAGCCTTAATTTTCCTTCCCCTTGAAAACCCTGACATGACTCTTGTGAAAAAAACTGATTTGGGATTTTGAGGGCGAGTAGGAGCCACTGTCCTCCCAGTGCCCCCCTTAAACCTAGAGAAAGGAAACTACTACATGCAGTCATGGCACAGAGTGCCAAGAGTTATGATTGGCACTGCAAAAATTGGTAATGGAAAAACCGACAGCTTTTATTTAGCCCATGTGGATCCATATCTTGGATCAGATGGAGCAGAGGCAGGTGAGGGTCCCACGCTGTGATTGGCACTGGAGAATTCTGCCAACATCTAGGTATGTTTCCATCTTCAGGGAAAAAATATGGGAAAGTAAGAATTTCACAATTTTTTAAAAAATTCTGGTTAGGTTGTGGTGCAAAGCCAATCAATACGTGTGAATCCAACCGTTTGTGAGTTACTCAAACCGGAACCAGACAAACAGCATCTTGGCATGATGTGTGAACCCAATCTGCGACCGCAATGGATACAACAGATGGAAGCAACGGATGGAAACTAACCAAAGAGAGAAGCCACCTAGAGACATTTCCTGACTGTTAGAACAATTGACCAGTGGAACAACCTGCCTCCAGAAGTTGTGAATGCGCCAACACTGGAAGTTTTTAAGAAGAGACTGGACAGCCATTTGTCTGAAATGGTATAGGGTTTCCTGCCTGAGCAAGGGGTTGGACTAGATGACCTCCAAGGTCCTTTCCAACTTTGTTACTACTACTACTACTACTACTATTATTATTATTGATCATTGCACAGTAAGCCAGATGTTCAGACTAGATTTGACATTTTTGTCTACATATCAAGCATTATTATTGTTGTTGTTATTATATTATTATTATTATTGTTGTTGTTATTGTTATTATTATTATTAGGTGGAGTGACCTTACCAGAACCCTCTGCCTTGAGATTAACCATCTGCCCTTGTTACGAGTAAATTCTACAAAGCCCAGCAGGTCCCAAAGCCACTTACTAAGGCACAGTCCACGTCCTGGTTAAGGCAGAATGTTCTCTGATGGTGGAAAGATTTCGTAGGTCCAGCGGAGGTGGTCGGACTAAGGGTTAAAGAGAAAACATCTGATTCGTCAGAAAAAGGGAAGAACTTCAACTGAAAACCTCTCAATACGATTCACTGGTTGCAGGTATTCCTTGACCTAACCACTGTTCACTTAACAACGGTTTGAAGTTACGAAGGCTTTGAAAAACGTGCCTTAGGACATACTCGCCATTGCGCACCCTGTGGTCATGTGACTGCAATGCGGGCACTGGCTTGTATCTAGGATCGGTTGCAGCATCCTGAGGTCATGTGCTCATTGGGCAAGCTGGATTTGCTTAACAACCACATGTTTTGCTTATCGCACCACGGTGATTCGCTTTACGCCCGTTATAAAAATGGCTCTAAAACGGGCAGGTTGAGTCACCTCGTCGCTCGACTTATAATTGCACTGACAAAAATTCTGATGTCAACTGTGGTGGTAAATTAAGGCTACCTATATTGACAAGAAAGAAGCAGTATTTGACCCTGTGGGATTTCAACCTGGAGCTCAGCCTAGGGTTCAGACCAGGGGTCTTCAAACCTGGCCATTTTATGGCTGGTGGACTTCAACTCCCAGAATTCCTCAGCCAGCATGCCTGGCTAAGGAATTCTGGGAGTTGAAGTCCACCAGTCATAAAAGGGCCAAGTTGGAAGACCCCTGGACTATAACTTCCATGAGGATTTGATATGCAAGCTATGTCTAGGACATACAGCTTACTTCTGCTCTCTACACCAAGGCTAGTCAATGAGTAAACCGGTTTGGTTTTTCCTGAGCTGCAGCACCACCTTCATAAAGGCCAGAGAAGGTACTACAGTCCATCATTTGGGCAAGTCAAGTGACTTAAGGCACCAACATGGCCCAAAATGATCAAGTTGCTTCAGAATTTTGTACTTGCTATGGAGAAGATGGTCTATGTGTGATGCCCATGTGCAGGGGTAGGCAACCTTGGCTCTTTTATGACTTGTGGACTTCAACTCCCAGAATTCCTGAGCCAGCCATGCTGAGAGAAAAGGGAGAGGTTTCCAAGCTGAAGCATGCTGGCTCAGGAATTCTGGGAGTTGAAGTCCACGAGTCATAAAAGAGCCAAGGTTGCCTACTCCTGCCCATGTGGAAAGAATTCTCGGTTAAGTGCTGCAAATTTGGAATGCCTTTATAACAAGGTGAGTAGATGCCTTTAACTGTGGCTATGAATTGGGGTGGGGGGCAGGAAGACGTATCTTTAGCTTTCGGACACGGAGACTCAGAATCACTCCCTTGAGCTCTGTCATCAATATTGTTCGTTCTGACCTGACGATTCAAAGAAAAGGGATGCAGCTACTTTAATGATCCTACCTTTAAAGTTTGTAGGAGCTTTCACGTGCTTGACTAAACTTTCCCATTATGAATTAAGAGACCCCCACCTCCTTGTCAATTCATCAAAAAGACTGTTAGAAAAAGAAAGTCCCTTCCTAAAAAAAAACATAGGGATAATTGGTTCTCAAGGGCAAAGAATTCCGATGCTGGAATTCTTATCATCCTCATCCTTTCGTCACTTTAACAAATCTTGTTAAAGGCAACTCTGTGTAGGGATTGCGGTTGGGGAAGAAGAACTTCAAGCTTTAGGCAACTCCAAAGAACTTGAAAAGTTTCTTCTTGAAGAATGAAGTTTAA
>NW_015394632.1:0-6046 GCF_001527695.2 Protobothrops mucrosquamatus
TGTGCCACCTTTTTTTTCCCTTTTCTTGATCTGTGTTTTTACATTACATGGAAGTACTCTGGAACTTTTGCTGTTCTTGTTGTTCAAACAGGCCCAAAGTTTGTGTGTTGGGATCCAGAGACCAGCTTTGCATCCACCCTGAAGTTAAAAAGCTGGAAACCAATCAAATGCAGGTAAAACTAGAGGTGCAAAATGACGCTAACCAAAGATTAATCTGCTGCTCTTAGGCGTGATAGGGAACTCAGTTCCCTACTACAAAATTTAATTTTATCATGTGTTTTTGTGAGTCCAGTTCGAAGCACTATCTTGGCTCTTCACCTCTGCAGGAACCCTGTCTTCCGATACTGTAAATCAAGGCTTTTCAACCAGTGGTACGGGTACCACCTGTGGTACATTGGCACCTGGCAGGTGGTACGTGACCATCCTACAAAAGTAGCGGGGGAGGGGAATGAGCTGAACCGGTGGCAGCACCGCACAAGCCTGAGCGAGAGACGGCTGGAGCTGCAGGGCTGTCAGGGCTCAGCGGAAGCACCAGGATCAGCGACAGGCTCCAGCTGGAGCTCGGCGCTGATCCTGGTGCTTCCGCTGAGCCCAGAAGAAGCGCCGATCAGCTGGAATGTTGCAGCATCTCCAGGGTCTTGTGATTTACATTCAGGTGCTTGGCAACTGATTCATATTTATGATGGTCACAGTGTCCCAGGGTCATGTGAAGTGACCAAAACCTGCTGCAACCACCCAGCAGACGGGGGGAATAAAACCAACCTCCCCCCACCCCCGCTGCCAATCCTCAACAGAAACGCTCACAACAATGAAAATCTCAGACAGGAGGAAGAACGCCGCCGGATGGGCAGGCTTTTTTCAGTGCCATTGTGACTTCGAACAGTCACTAAGTGCACTGTTGTAAGTCGACTACCTGTACTGCATCACTTTTCCTTTTTTTTTTTTTTTTTGATCATCAAGTTTTTGACACCTTGTTAGGTGACTGGTGGTACTTGGATATTGCCATATCCTAAAAGTGGTACAATGGGTGAAAAGGGTGAAAAGCCCTGCTGTAAATCACTTTCTTTTATAGTGGGCCATGGTGGCGCAGTGGTTAGAAGGCAGTATTGCAGGCTAACTCTGCTGATTGCCAGGAGTTCGATCCTGACCGGCTCAAGGCTGACTCAGCCTTCCATCCTTCCGAAGTCGGTAAAATGAGGACCCAGATAGTTGGGGGCAAGAGGCTGACTCTGTAAACTGCTTAGAGGGGGCTGTAAAACACCGTGAAGCGGTATATAAGTTTTAAGTGCTATTGCTATTATTATTGTTATATCCTTTAGTAGACAGCTTCCTGTGAGTGGCCTGGTGGCCTAGTGGTGAAGATGCTTGCTTCCCACTCGGAAGGTTGAGAGTTCAATCTTCGGTAGCAGCAGATGTTTCTGTCCTGGGGTGCAAAGGAAAAATATCTACTGCCAACTCCGCGTGGTGTCAGGAAGGGCATCCGGTCAATAAATGCTCAGCTCCATTTAGTCGCCTTGACTCTACCCCAAATGAAGGGATTACAGGGTCATAAAAAGAAGAGTAGAGGGCTTCCTATCAAAGCAGGTGTGTCCAACCTTGGCTACTTTAGGAACTATGAACTTCCAACTCCCAGGATTCCCCAATCAACCCTGTGAAGGGTAACATTTCCACTACGTCCCAGCTAAGCAGGCCTGTCTCCTCTGCAGGGTGTTGCAGACCATATTGCTGGGGTGAATGTAAACACGAGCACTTATTTTAGTCCCATGATGTGATGCACTGAACTGGGTTTTAATTGATTCGCAGATCCACTTGTGTCGTAGGAAAGTGTCAAGTCACTCGTGTCATTTCTACAACAACGTGGAAGGTAAGTAGTGTGGACATTGACTGATGTAGAAGAAGGTGGTTGTTGATGGGAATATAACAGAATAACAGAGCTGGAAGGGACTTTGGAGGTCTTCTAGTCCAACCCCATGCTCAGGCAGGAAGCCCTACACCATGTCAGACAAATGGCTGTCCAGTCTCTTCTTAAAAACTTCCAGTGTTGGAGCATTCACCGCTTCTGGAGGCAGGTTGTTCCACTGGTTAATTGTTCTAACAGTCAGGAAGTTTCTCCTTAGTTCTAATAATAATAATAGTAGTAGTAGTAGTAGTAGTAGTAGTAGTAGTAGTAGTAGTAAAGTTGGAAGGGATCTTGGAGGTCATCTAGTCCAACCCCATGCTCAGGCAGGAAGCCCTACACCATCTCAGACAAATGGCTGTCCAGTCTCTTCTTAAAAACCTCCAGTGTTGGAGCATTCACCGCTTCTGGAGGCAGGTTGTTCCACTGGTTAATTGTTCTAACTGTCAGGAAGTTTCTCCTTAGTTCTAGGTTGCTTCTCTCTTTGGTTAGTTCCCATCCATTGCTTCTTGTCCTGCCTTCAGGCGCTTTGGAGAAGAGCTTGACTCCCTCTTCTTTGGGGCAGCCCCTGAGATATTGGAAGACTGCTATCTTGTCCCCCCTCGTCCTTCTCTTCATTAAACTAGACATACCCAATTCCAGCAGCCGTTCCTTATGTGTTTTAGCCTCCAGTCCCCTAATCATCTTTGTTGCTCTTCTCTGTACTCTTTCTAGAGTCTCAACATCTTTTTTACATCGTGGTGACCAAAACTGGATGCAGTATTCCAAGTGGGGCCTTACCGAGGCCTTGTAAAGCGGCATTAACACTTCACGTGATGTTGATTTAAACACACATTTAAAACATACTCTATACACAACATACAACGGTCACTGACCAAATTGTTGTCAGTTGAGGACTGGCTGCATGGAGTATATTTTAAGAGGAGGAACTATGCTGGAAGCGGCAGTCACAGACTGAGTTTAGAAAAAGGTCAGGGGTCCCTTCCCCTGGCTTGCAGCCGAGCACTGGAGCTTGTAATGTGTTGTCCCTTTCATCTTGGAACAGGTTTTCTTTTTAAACTGTGGACGGGTGTCGAATTAATGTTGTGGGGTTAATGTATGAATCAAAGAAAAGCAGCAGGACTTGATTAAAGTGGACTCGGCACGGTAGGTAGGATCTCAAGCCCTATTAAACATGGCCGGTTCCTTCAGGATTCCCAGAGAGGGGGGTGCTTCCTTATCGCTAATCATTTCATTGACTGATATCTTGAAGACGCATTAATTTTAAAGTACACTGTACAAGGGGAAAGGCCTAGCAAAGAAGTAGCATCTGCACAATTCCAGTAAACAGATTTCATTTAAAAATGGTGCCGGTTGTGTATAGAAGGCTACTATATTTGTTCATTTGTATCCCACCTTTATTATTTTTACAAGTCACTCAGGGTAGCAAACATATCCCAACACTCCTTCCTCCTCCTATTTCTCCCAAAACAACCCTGCGAGGTGGGTTGGGCTGAGACAGAGTGATTGGCCCAAAGTCACCCAGCTAAGGCGGGACTAGAATTCACTGTCTCCTGCTGATTGGCCCAAAGTCATCCAGATGGCTTTCATGCCTAAGGCGGGACTACAATTCACTGTCTCCCGGTGATTGGCCCAAAATCACCCAACTAGCTTTCATGCCCAAGGTGGGACTAGAACTCACTGTCTCCTGGTGATTGGTCCAAAGTCACCCAATTAGCTTTCATACCTAAGGCGGGACTAGAACTCACAACCTCCCCCTTTCTAGCCTGGTGCCTTAACTACAGCTACCATGGTATCAAAATAAAGACCATGTCTCCCATCCTGCCTTTCTGGAGCCCCAAGTCCAGGAGAAGATGCTTCTAACAAGAGGGATTATCAAGCCCCCACATAGCTAACAAACTCCAGAACCACCCAGCTTTCACCCCTGAAGCCCCATTTTGTTCCTTGCTTTCCCTCCTTACTTTTGAGGAAAACATCAACAACAACAACAACAATAATAATAATAATATTGGAAGGGACCTTGGAGGTCATCTAGTCCAGCCCCCTGCTCAGGCAGGAAACCCTATCCCATTTCAGACAAATGGCTGTCCAGTCTCTTCTTAAAAACTTCCAGTGTTGGAGCATTCACCGCTTCTGGAGGCAGGTTGTTCCACTGGTTAATTGTTCTCACTGTCAGGAAGTTTCTCCTTAGTTCTAGGTTGCTTCTCTCTTTAGTTAGTTTACACCCATTGCTTCTTGTCCTGCCTTCAGGGGCTTTGGAGAATAGCTTGACTCCCTCTTCTTTGGGGCAGCCCCTGAGATACTGGAAGGCTGCTATCATGTCCCCCCTTGTCCTTCTCTTCATTAAACTAGACATCCCCAATTCCAGCAACCGTTCCTCATATGTTTTAGCCTCCAGTCCCCTAATCATCTTTGTGGCTCTTCTCTGCACTCTTTCTAGAGTCTCAACATCTTTTTTACATCGTGGTGACCAAATATCATGAGCCCTACAAGGTAGACCGGTCTTACGAAACCAATGCCACTTTGGGCAGTGTTATTTTTATCGTATTAACTACCGGTATAGTACAGATAGCCCTTCACTTACAAGCTTGGCCATGATGGTTGTAACTCACGACAATTGTAAAGGAGGCCATCACAGGACCGGCCTGATTTTATGGCCTTTGTTTGCGGCGGTTGTTTAGTGAATTGACCATGGTTGTTAAGTGAAGCTGTAGTCATTAAGCAATGACATGGTCATTAAGCAGATCCATGGCATGCTTTTGCCAGGAAAAATGGAAATTGTGGTCAGCTTGACCACAAACCACTGCAAACAGCTGTAAGTCCAGGCCAGTTGCCGAGCTCCCAAAATACGTGACTCGGGGCCGGCCAACCGTTGGAACTTTGGAATTGGGTCATAAGTCTGTCATAACTTCGGACAGCTGCTAAGCGATTGGTCGTAAGTCCAAGATTATCTGTAACAGAATCTTGCAAGTCTGACTGTGCTTCTTCCTCCCCCCCCCCTTTATGGATGTGAACTAGGGAGAGGGTTCGAGTTGCTTTCTCGACCCCAATTCAAGCACCTCTAGCCCAGGGCTTTTCAACCACTGGTACGGGTACCACCTGTGGTACATTGGCACATGGCAGGTGGTACGCGACCATCCTAGAAAAGTAGCGGGGGAAGGGAATGAGCTGAACCGGTGGCAGCACTGCACAAACCTGAGCGAGAGACGGCTGGAGCTGCAGGGCTGTCAGGGCTCAGCGGAAGCACCAGGATCAACGCTTCTTCGGGGCTGTCAGGGCTCAGTGGAAGTGCCAGGATCAGCGCCAGGCTCCAGCTGGAGCTCGGCGCTGATCCTGGTGCTTCTGCTGAGCCCAGAAGAAGCGCCGATCAGCTGGAATGTTGCAGCATCTCCAGGGTCTTGTGATTTACATTCAGATGCTTGGCAACTGATTCATATTTATGACGGTCACAGTGTCCCAGGGTCAGGTGAAGTGACCAAAACCTGCTGCAATCACCCAGCAGACGGGGGGAATAAAAACCAAACACCCCCCCACCCCATCCCTGCTGCCAATCCTCAACAGAAATGCTCACAACAATGGAAACCTCGGACAGGAGGAAGAGCGCGGCCGGACGGGCAGGCGGGTGTCTTGCTCGGCTGTGGCTTAGGGGGCACTTTTTTCAGTGCCATTGTAACTTTGACCAGTCACTAAGTGAACTGTTGTAAGTCGAGGACTACCTGTACTTTATCACTTTTTTCCTTTTATTTTTTGGTCATCAAGTTTTTGACACCTTGCTAGGCGACTGGTGGTCCTTGGATGTTGCCATATCCTAAAAGTGGTACAATGGGTGAAAAGGTTGAAAAGCCCTGCTCTAGTCCAACCTTGGTATCAGTTCTTCCTCCTGTCTTGAAGGCCGTTCCTTCTGCCCGCTGCCCTCTCCAATAATTGTGCTAATGTTTTAATGTTAGAATTCACTCCAGATGACGTTTTGCTTAAAAGGCTTTCTATTAATTTATACCCAGTTTGTGTTTTGAGCGCAAGATAAGCACACAGTTGATCCACTGTTAACATTAGCCCTTCCCTGAGGAAGATGGGAGGTTTAGAAAGAGGAAAGATAAAACAAATTAGATTTTGACTACCCAGGTTCTTTTAGCCTGAAGACTAAACCAG
>NW_015394632.1:6431-11764 GCF_001527695.2 Protobothrops mucrosquamatus
CTAACCACTGCAACACCAGAGCATGATAGATAGGTAGATAGATGGATGGATGGATGGATGGATGGATGGATGGATGGATGGATGGATGGATGGGTGGGTGGGTGGGTGGGTGGGTGGGTGGGTAGGTAGGTGGGTAGGTGGGTGGGTGGGTGGGTGGGTAGTTAGATAGGTAGACATAGATAGACAAACAGATAGATGTATAGATGGATAGATAGGTAGGTAGGTAGGTAGGTAGATAATAGACAGAGATAGATAGATGGGTGGGTGGGTGGGTAGATGGGTAGGTAGGTGGGTGGGTAGGTAGGTAGGTGGGTGGATGTGTAGGTAGATAGGTAGACAGATAGACAAACAGATGGATGGATAGATAGGTAGGTAGGTAGATAATAGACAGAGATAGACAGATAGATAGATAGATAGATAGATAGATAGATAGATAGATAGATAGATAGATAGATAGATAGATAGATAGATAGATAGATGGATGGAGATAGCATTTAGACTTATATACCACTTCACAATGCTTTATAGCCCTCTCTAAGCGGTTTACAGAGTCAGCCTCTTGCCCCCAACATTCTGGGTCCTCGTTTTATCGACCTCGGAAGGATGGAAGTCTGAGTCCCCCTTGAGCTGGTCAGGTTCAAACTCCAGGCTGTGGGCAGAGTTAGCTTGCAATACTGCGTTTAACCACTGTAGTAGCAGGAATCCTAGTAATTGAACTCTACCCCAGGCCAATCAAATGATACTATCAAGATTCTTTCTCCAGTGTCATGAAACTGTGGGAATGTAAATGGGGGAGAACAGAATTTATTTATTTATATTTCATATTTCTCAGCCATCCGTCTCCTTCAGAGAGGAGTTGTGGGCGGTGTACAGTATTATCGGTGAAATTAACACCAAACACAGAATTCATTTAAGATTTATTTTATTTAGAATATTTACACAGCCGCCTGCTCGCTCACAGCGACTCTAGGCGGCTCACAACAGTAAAAAAAACAAAAACAAAATAGAAAATAAATACATAAAATAAAAATAAAAAGATAAAAAAACAATAAACCTCCACTCACTCTGGCGACAGTGCACGATTAAATTAACCGTTTCATAGGCTCCATCGCCCTCTGGGTTCCCTAGGTCCACTGGCAAAAACCACGTCTTCAGGGCCTTCCGAAAGATTACCAAACTGGGGGCCAATCTAATTTCTGCAGGGATAATGTTCCAAAGAGAGGGAGCCAGCATGGAGAAGGCCCTTCTAGGTCCTGCTAGATCAGGGGTGTCAAACTCGTCATGTGGGGTGGGCGCGGTTGCAGCATGACGCATCCGGCCTGTGGGCCGGCAGTTTGACACCCCTGCGCTAGATGTACCTCCTAAGGGGATGGGACCCACAACATTCCTTGCCTCCTTGCTCTAGTACAGGGGTAGGCAATCTCGGCTCTTTTATGACTCATGGACTTCAACTCCCAGAATTCCTGAGCCAGCATGGGGGAACTATGGCCCCTTCATGACTCATGGACTTCAACTCCCAGAATTCCTGAGCCAGCCACGCTGAGGGGAAAGGGAGAGGGTTCCAAGCTGAGCCATGCTGGCTCAGGAATTCTGGGAGTTGAAGTCCACAAGTCATAAAAGAGCCAAGGTTGCCTACCGCTGTTCTAGGCAGATGCCCCTAACTGAGCCTGGAATTATGATTGTATGTTATGTGGGTCATTAAAGCAGGCCGCCATATCTACACAGGCATGCTTCTGTGCCTCTAGGCCAGGTGTAGGCAACCTTGGCTCTTTTATGACTCGTGGACTTCAACTCCCAGAATTCCTGAGCCAGCATGGCTCAGCTTGGAAACTCTCCCTTTTCCCTCAGCGTGGCTGGCTCAGGAATTCTGGGAGTTGAAGTCCAGGAGTCATAAAAGAGCCAAGGTTGCTTACCCCTGCCCTATACCATTTCAGACAAATGGTTGTCCAATCTCTTCTTAAAAACCTCCAGTGTTGGAGCACAGACAAGGATGCTACAGCTATTGCAGGGGTAGGCAACCAGCCACGCTGAGGAGAAAGGGAGAGGTTTCCAAGCTGAGCCATCCTGGCTCAGGAATTCTGGGATTTGAAGTCCACGAGACATGAGGGGGCCATAGTTCCCTATGCTGGCTCAGGAATTCTGGGAGTTGAACTCCACCAGTCATGAAGGGGCCATAGTTCCCCCATGCTGGCTCAGGAATTCTGGGAGTTGAAGTCTACAAGTTATAAAAGAGCAAGGTTGCCGACCCCTGTGGATGTAACCGGCAAGAAACAATTCCTCAGATAACCTGGTTCCAAGCCATGAAGGGCTTTCAAGGTGACCACCAGCACCTTAAATTTAAAAGTTTTAAAACACAAAGATGATATCCATTTATATTTTGTACTTCTTAAGCATGAAGTATATGACTTTGGCTCAACCACAGCAAGGCTGAATGGCTGTGGGTTTTAAAGCCCTCAGGACTGGGAGATTTTTCGATCTTCAACTCTGCACGGAGGGTCTTTGCCCCAGTCAGATTTGAGGTGCAACGTGTGTGTGTGTGGGTCCTCCTGGCCTCACAACTTCTGCTCCAAGAGCAGATGGCAACGTGGCTAGGAGAAGCTTTGCAAAAGTTCATCTCGGGCCCCGGTGGCACCCATTCCTGGACCAGGAGGCCTTGCTCACACCACAGTGATTCAACGCCTTAGTCATCTCATTTATTTTACTGTAATGGACTCTAGATCGAGTTCCCTTGAGAAGCTGCAGCTGATGCAGAACGAGCGGTGTGGGCAGTCTGGGTCATTTCTCATTACTTCTGTATAACAATAGTGCTCCCAGTGGGATTCCTGGATGCAATTCAAGATGCTGGTTGCTACCTATAAACCCTTCCAGGGCATAATCTCCGGTTATTTGTGGGACTGTCCTGTCTTCCATTTTCTTTGCTCACCTCAACAAATTTAGCAGGAAAGACGCCCTCTGAGCCCATTAAACAATGTCACCTTGTTAGGCCCCGGAGTTGTGCTTTCCCTGTGGCGTCCCCTGCTTTAGGCCACAACCAGTGGGATTCAAATACGGGAACAACCGGTTCTCTGTGTGGATGCCGCTTCCGGAAGTCCATTCTGGGCCCCGGGCAACAAAAAAATAGCTACTGGTTCTGCCGAAGTAGTACGAACTGGCTGAATCCCACCACTGGATGGATGGATGGATGGATGGATGGATGGATGGATGGATGGATGGATGGATGGATGAATAGATGAATAGATGGATGGATATATGTAGATGGATGGATGGACAGACGGATAGATGCCGAAGTGGTGCGAACCGGCTGAATCCCACCACTGGCTACAACCATGATGTTGGTGGTCCTGCCCTTGTTGACCTCTTGTAAGACATTAAAGATCTGGCTTTTCTCACAGGCCATGTGATTGAGCAAGCTTTGTTAGTTCAATCTTGGTTAATATTCCTTGCGAACTGGATTTGTTTCTGACCTTGGATATTACGTTTTTTTTTTGTTAAACGTGATTTCTATTTGAGCGGTCTTTGGTGCTGTCTGAGCTGAGTCGTTTCCTTGCAGATGTTTCATTACCCAAACTAAAATCCTCAGGGCTAGAAGGGAGTGAGTGGGGCATGCCCTGATGATGTTACCTAATTTGGGTCATGAAACGTCTGCAGGAAAACAACCAAGTTTCAGAGAGTGCCAAAGACCCCTCATTTCAACCCTGAGCTACAAATATTCCCCATTATTTTTATTTCTTGTTAAGCTGCCCAGAATCACTTTGGGCCAATAGAAGATTTTATAAATTAAACCAAGCCATCTGTGACCCATTGGGTCATCCTTCCAGGGATATTTCTTTACTTAAACTGAGAAACGGAATGATCAGGGGCGAAAAAGCAATAGGAACGGGAGTGACTTCCGACTTCCTGCTGGCATCTGACCATCCTCCAACAGCCAGTGGCTGGATTGGTCTACCTGGCCTCTGGAAGGCTAGGGCAGGATTGATCTCCAAGGGCTGAAGGAGGGATTGGTCTATCTGGCCTGTGGAAGGATTGGTCTATCGAACTTCTGGACAGTAACTCAGTGGCGCAACCACTCCGAACGACCACAGATTTGCCAGATTTCAATCCTACGGGTGCCAGATTTTGGACACATTCTGCAAATTAGCTTATTTGAGCTACCTTGGTTCAAAAATGGTTGCCTTACAGTGCACAATCTCACCCAGTTAAAGGTTACAGACACGAGAGTTTTAGTACTATACTAGATGATGATGATGATGATGATGATGATGATGATGATGATGATGATGATGATGATAAAGATGGAAGGTACCTTGGAGGTCATCTAGTCCAACCCCCTGCTCAGCCAGGAAACCCTATACCAGGGGTAGGCAACCTTGGCTCTTTTATGACTCATGGACTTCAACTCCCAGAGTTCCTGAGCCAGCCATGCTGAGGGGAAAGGGAGAGGTTTCCAAGCTGAGCCATGCTGGAATTCTGGGAGTTGAAGTCCACGAGTCATAAAAGAGCCAAGGTTGCCTACCCCTGCCCTATATCCTTTCAGACAAATGGCTGTCCAGTCTCTTCTTAAAAACTTCCAGTGTTGGAGCATTCACCGCTTCTGGAGGCAGGTTGTTCCACTGGTTAATTGTCCTCATTGTCAGGAAGTTTCTCCTTAGTTCTAGATTACTTCTCTCCTTGATGAGTTTCCATCCGTTGCTTCTTGTCCTGCCTTCAGGCGCTTTGGAGAATAGCTTGACTCCCTCTTCTTTGGGGCAGCCCCTGAGATATTGGAAGGCTGCTATCATGTCCCGCCTCATCCTTCTCTTCATTAAACTAGACATACCCAATTCCAGCAACCGTTCCTTATATGTTTTAGACCTCTAATCATCAACTTCAGAGATTTTTCCTGACCAGATTTCTCAAATGCCTTCAACTAGGGCTGAACGTCCAACGTACTGGGAAAGTTCTTAAAAATACAGGGAACTTTTCAGAGATGCATCTGCCTTGGAAGTAGCCCATATTGAACGGCAGATAGCGCAGTCAAACATCAGGAGCTGACCAGGGGAGTTGTTTTATGACATTTTGTATTAGGTCGCAAACTGTTTTACGATCATTTTGATGTCGTGGAACATTTTGTAAAAGTTGCTAAATTTCAATTTCTCAGGAGTCAACGAGTGCCAGTTTTCAGATGCAGTTCTGTAAATCCATTTGCGGCACCTTGGTTGAAAATGTTTTGCCCTATGATACACCGTGTCATTTGGTTAAAAATTACGGA
Source organism: Protobothrops mucrosquamatus (assembly GCF_001527695.2). Taxonomy (NCBI): domain Eukaryota; kingdom Metazoa; phylum Chordata; class Lepidosauria; order Squamata; family Viperidae; genus Protobothrops; species Protobothrops mucrosquamatus. Next base: position 11,680 of record NW_015394632.1, read on the forward strand.
CATGAGAATTTTAGAGGTTTATAGGTTGGACTGATAAATAAGGTGACTTTTGCCATTGGGGCTGATGAATGTAGAACTTATTATC
>NW_015394633.1:0-1396 GCF_001527695.2 Protobothrops mucrosquamatus
CCAGGTTCTAACTTGGATGATTCCACTCAGTTTCCAAGTCTCAGTAAGGTCAGCCAGGTGCTGCCTGCTAATATGGGGACAATAAAATCAGCCTCTTTGACAGAATTCTTGGAAGTAGGATTGCTGATGACCCAGTTATTGCCTTCTGCATGTACAGTTTTTACACTACCTTGCTGTGACGTGGTTTTCTGTGCTATGAGAAAGCTTCATTGGCCAATTTCTGGAAATAAAATTGTTGCCAATAAAATTGTTCCCAAATCAGGTTCTGTTTTTTTTAAAGACCACTCTTTGCTATCATAATACTAACTCATCTTTTAAAGAAGTACTTAGAAAAGTGTTGAAATTATGTGTGAGCACCGTATGTATTTATTTTTGCTCCCTTTGGGGAATTGGCCTGCAAAACAAAGGGGCATTTATGTCCCTTCTGCCAGCTTTCTCACCCTGGTGGGTTTCTCAAGGTATCTCAGCCACAGTTAAATCCATCTGGAATGCACAACCTTCTAGGAAATTCCACAACCTGTTTGTGATAAAGTGGCAGCAAGTTCCATGGGGTGGGTGAGGCAGCGCTGCGTCCCCCTTAAGCTTAAGAAGGTCACCTCGCTATCCTGGTGGTAGGAATTAGGCTTCTAAACAAAGAGCAGAGCCTGCAAATTGGATTGAGCAAGTCCTGGGCTCAAGAGGAAGCCGGATCTGTAAGGATTGTTATGCTAATCACCCAAAGCTACACTCCAGCCTGCTTCTGGCTCACCGAGGGAGCAGGAGGGGCTGTTGGGAGCCAACATATCTATCAGCCTCTCTGTCTGCTTTCCCTGAAGTCAGCTGTCAGCTGCACATTTCAGTTTCGGCCCCTGAAAGGTACTCTGGCGTTTTCCAGCCTCTCCGTTGAGCAGAACAGAAAGCATTGCTCACCCTGTGGCTTTTAAAGGCTCGGCAGCCAAAACCACAGGGAGGCTGGTTTCAGGGTTATACCCTGTGCACAAAGCGAGAGGCAGGATCCTTTGAAATAAAAGACCCCAGACCTGCCCTTTTGCTGAAGAATGCGAGGGGAGCCTTTACTGGACCAGACAAAGTTTTCACGGAAGTTGTCTCTAGACCAGGGGTAGGCCACCTTGGCTCTTTTATGACTGGTGGACTTCAACTCCCAGAATTCCTGAACCAGCATGGGGGAACTATGGCCCCTTCATGATTCGTGGACTTCAACTCCCAGAATTCCTGAGCCAGCATGGGGGAACTATGGCCCCTTCATGATTCTTGGACTTCAACTCCCAGAATTCCTGAGCCAGCATGGGGGAACTATGGCCCCTTCATGATTCTTGGACTTCAACTCCCAGAATTCTTGAGCCATCATGGGGGAACTATGGCCCCCTCATGACTGGTGGACTTCAACTCCCAGAAT
>NW_015394633.1:4506-6154 GCF_001527695.2 Protobothrops mucrosquamatus
GCTGCCTTGGTTTGTTGTTGTTGTTGTTGATGTTGTTGTTGATTTGCTCCAGGGAAAAGTTTGCTATCCTTCTCAAGGAAAGACAGGGAGTGGTCCAGAGCCCCCCCCCATGGGCTCTGCTCTTCCAGAGATCTTTACAATGGGGGTGAGCACCCCATGTTCTACCTTCTACGGCAGTGGTTCTCAACCTTTTTAATGCCGCGACCTCAACCGGTCGTAAGTCGAGGACTAAACCAGTCGTAAGTCGAGGACTAAGCCGGTCGTAAGTCGAGGACTACCCAACCGGTCGTAAGTCGAGGACTTTCCCTGCCCGGGAGCGCCGCGCATGCGTGGTTCCACCCCCTGCACCGGCCGAGGCGTAGCTGGCAAGCGGCAGAGACGGAGCAGGCCGACCACCAGCTGGCCCAGCCAAAGGGAGGTAAGGCACCCGCCGGAAAAGGGGAAAAAAATGGCGGACAAAAAAAAATGGCGGACAGCCTTGCTTGGCGACCCCCGTGAAATGGTCGATGGACCCCAAATGGGGTCCCGACCCACAGGTCGAGAACCACTGTTCTACGGTATCTTCCACCCTCTTGCTTCAGATCTGGCCTGTCCAAAGTCTACAGCTGCCTCCTAAAACATTTAGGGAATCCGCTGCAGCGAGCTTTCGGATGCTTCCTCAGCTGTAAAAACACAACTGCCCTAGCGTGTCTGGCAGAAAAGCTCTGTGCCAGCCGTCTCCTTGCAGATGTTGGTGTCTCCAGGGACCCCACATCTGCAAGAGGACCCACCACCTGTAATCCTGGCTAGCAGCAGCCACAGACCCTGGGAGCCTTCTGGGGAAGAGGGGGGGGGACCCGCTTCTCACGCCCTCTGCTCCTGCCCCACCAGGCTTCCAGCGAGATCCAGGGCCCTCCCAAAAGAGGGAAAGGGGCCCGGTGGAGGGAGGACAAGCCCTATCTGTGCTCCCCCCCCCGTTCCCCCCCCCCAAAAGCACCGGATGGCAGGGTCTGGGAGCAGCCCGGATCAGCAGAGCTATTCAAGCCGCCGTGCAGCCTGGCAACCGGGTGGCGACAATGGGTGTCCCGGAGGGGGAATGTTTCTGCATGCCTGCTCAATGGGAGGGGGAGACAGCCGAGCAAACAGGGGCTGGGAAGGCCCGCCTGCCTCCCTTTCATTGATCACCCGCTTTGTGGGGCTGGTGACAACTCGGGCCCAGGGGAGGCTGCTCACAGGGCAGGGGGGGAGGCAGGGCGAGAGGCCCCTCCCCAATGAAATGAAGGCCTTTTGTCATCCTCGGAAAGGGGGGGGCAACCCCCAAGGCCATCTGTGCTCATCCAGGCCTCCAGGCTTGTGCCCAAGGAAGGGCACATTCTCCCCCCCCCCTCGCCCCAGGAAGGAGCAGCAACTTGGAGCCTTCATTGCTGATTTGGGAGAGAGAGAGTGAGAAAGAGAGGGAGGGAGGGAGGGAGGGAGAGAGAGAGAGAAAGAAAGAAAGAAAGAAAGAAAGAAAGAAAGAAAGAAAGAAAGAAAGAAAGAAAGAAAGAAAGAAAGAAAGAGAAATCTGGGAGGGAGGAAGGGAGGAAGGAAGGAAGGAAGGAAGGAAGGAAGGAAAGAAGGAAGGAAGGAAGGAAGGAAGGAAGGAAGGAAGGAAGGAAGGAAGGAAAGA
>NW_015394633.1:8166-10976 GCF_001527695.2 Protobothrops mucrosquamatus
GAAGGAAGGAAGGAAGGAAGGAAGGAAGGAAGGAAGGAAGGAAGGAAGGAAGGAAGGAAGGAAGGAAGGAAATCTGGGAGGGAGGGAGGGAGGAACTGTTTCACTTCAAATGCAATTATGCCCAAGGCAGTTGCTGGCGAAGGAGCCTGACTCTTGGGGGGATGATGGGGAGCAACAGGGACTCCTGTGCTGGCTGGGGTACTGCGGGGGGGGGGGGCTGTGATTGCAGAGGGGAGGGGGATGGCCCAGTTCTCGCACCAGGCAGACCAGACTGGAGTTTTTGCTGTCCTCTCTTATCTTAGAGGGCTTGGAAAGGCTTTATAAAATAGGTGTGTTAAACCTCTCAAAGGATGAATATAACTCTTTACAAACCAAAACAGAATTGCCGCACAGCCACGGTTCACTGTTTGGCTGCAAAATGTGGGCAGGGCACAGAAGTCAGTCCTCCCCCCCCACAAGGCCTTTCCCTCCCCCCCCTCTTTGGCCAGTCCCCGGATCCCCTTCTCCATCTCCATCATCGGTGAAGTAAGGCTGGAGCCAAGTCTGCCATCCACAGCCGGGAGCCGGTGTTGCCAAAGCCTCAGCCTCGGTGGTCCCCGGGAATCTGAAGGAGATGCCTGGCTTAGCCCTGTGGAGAGGAAGTGGCCCTTCCGGTTGCCCATCGTGGCTTTCTGCCACGCTGCCTCAAGGGCATTTGGGGAAAACAAAATGGCAGCCCCTCGTATTGGGCTGTGGCCAGAAAAGGTCTAAAGAAGGAGTCCGGAGCCCATCATGGAGGCCTCGGCCACTTGCTGAAAATTAACCCAACAATGGAGACAGACAAATTCACAATCAGGGTTTGGGCAGGTCATCCACAGCACTGAACCAGGCAGGTCGAGATCTACGGCATGACAGGGAGGGGATGAGCCTTCTCAGAATTGTCTGCTTGTGGGGGAGAGGGCATCATCTATTCCAGGGGTAGGCAACCTCGGCTCTTTTATGACTCATGGACTTCAACTCCCAGAATTCCTGAGTCAGCTATGCTGACTCAGGAATTCTGGGAGTTGGAAGTCCATGAGTCATAAAAGAGCCGAGGTTGCCTACCCCTGATCTATTCTAACCCTAAAATGGCTACCCTTGTGCTCGGGGGCAATCCCAAAACATCCACTGACTGAAGGAAATCTCCTGGATGGTCCCCATTATTACAAAACTATTCTCCTGCACCCCAGTTCCCTTTTTTCAATTTTTTTTTTCAGGGCAGGTCATCTGAATGCCAACCGAACCAGGGTTAGACCTGGGCTGCAAACATTCAGACAGCCACTAGGAGGCAGTAAAGGGTAGGACTTTTGCGACGGTTTGGGCGGCCTCTGGTGTCCATCCAAGTTTTGGCAGGCTGAATCTGGCATTCTTATAAAGCCATTTTCTCTAAACCATTCAAGAAGAAAGAACATTTTTTTAAAAAGTCAGGGGATGCGAGGCGGGCATCCTCAAGGGAATGTGGGAGTGGGCTACTACTGGATAGCTCTCTGCATCTCTTTCTACCTTCCCATCTGTTGGTCATCAGGAAACGTTGGGATCTGCAAATAGGGCACAACTTGTGAGCCCGGCGGCCCACAGGGTGGGCAACTCCACAATTGCCTCTTACCAGGTTTGGCTGCCCAGCTTCACAGGACCTGCTGGGCAGCACTGAATGTCTGGGCACTGGGCAGGCGGTAGGAAGAAGGCAGAACCGGGACGACCCAAAGCCTCTCTGACTAGCGTGGCAGGGGAAAGCGAAGGTCTGTGGATCACGTCCCTGACGTCCAGCCACTTTACGGTGACTCTTTTTCCTGAAGAAAATATAGGACAACCTTGGAAAAGAGGCACATCTGAAGAAGGCCGAGAAGGATAAACTGTTGTATGTTTATAACTTTGTCTGCCAAGTAAAATGCAAAAGCAAAAGCAAGACAAAGTTTACAAGAACACACGCTTTAATAAGATAGCTAAATTCAAACAGCTTGTGTGTTAAGTCTGCTTTAAAAACCCAATCCCATTTCCATATTTTTCAGATGACTGTGGGAGACGGTGTATTAAGTGGGAGCAGTTGTATGGTAGCAATTAAATGACCAAAGGAAAAGACATCAGTGAGCTTTTGAAAAATAAACACATCTAAAGGGCTGTGCTTTATAATAAAGGATGGGTGGTCACTATAGGATACACCTCCTCCCTGCTCTAGAGATTGTGCTGTGGTTGCCTGGGGTTGCCCCAAATCAGAAGGAGCCAGTAACACACACACACACACACACACACACCCCTTCCAAAGGCAGATGCTTTGGGGAGCTGCAGCAGTAAAGGTGTGACCAGCCCCTTTTGATTGTTGACCTCTTCTCCATTTCTTCCTTCTAGAATATAAAGCATGGAATAAGAGGGCTGGAAGGGGCCTTGGAGGTTTTCCAGTCCATCCTCTGCTCAAACAGCTGTCCAATCTCTTATTGAAAGCATCCAGTGATGAAGCACCCACAACTTCTGGCTAAGAAGACAACCAGGCTCAAGCATTTCCATTTGAATAACGAACTATGATGCTCTTTGGCCTCTCTCTCTCTCTCTCTCTCTCTCTCTCTCTCTGTGTGTGTGTGTGTGTGTGTGTGTGTGTCTCCCTCCCTCCCTCCCCCTCTCTCTCTCTCTCACACACACACCTATCTATCATCCGTCTATCTATGTATATATAAACTTCTACGATGCCCTTCTCGCTGAGGTGACTCTTCCCATAACCTTTCCATCCCTGATGCTTCTCACAGTCTTCCCAGTCATGTGGCACTATAACTCCCATTATCTTCCAGTCAGCCTGCCCT
>NW_015394633.1:12407-16270 GCF_001527695.2 Protobothrops mucrosquamatus
AAGAAGAGACTGGACAGCCATTTGTCCGAAATGGTATAGGGTTTCCTGCCTGAGCAGGGGGTTGGACTAGATGACCTCCAAGGTCCCTTCCAACTTTATTATTATTATTATTATTATTATTATTATTATTATTATTATTATTATTATTATTATTATTATTATTATTATTATTATTATTATTATTATTATTATTATTATTTTCACCCAAGTAGATCTAAGCTGCAGCCCACCAACAACCTTGCAAGGGAGACCCCCACCCCCCACCAATAAACACAACTTCCTTGGCTTCCTCTCCCCCCCTCCGCTTCCTTCCTTCCCTCGGTCTCCTCCTCTCCCGCTTGGCCCGCTTCGGTTCGAGTCCCAGGCCCGCAGCCAAGGGCAGCCTCGGAGGAGTTTCAGGTAGAAAAGCAGGAAAACACCCCCCCCCCAACACACAATTCTGCCCTGCTGAAAGGCTGCACCTTTCCATTCAGGTGAGCATAAAGAGGCCCCTTTCTCCCCCCCCCCCGAGGCCCGGGCGGCTTCGGGGCCAGCTGCGCGGGGAAAGCGCCGCCCGGGCTGTAATTAAAAACTTTCCCCTGAAAGGCTGTCGGGCGAAGAAAGGCGGAGGGAGGGGCGCGCTCGGACCCCGCAATTACCGCTCTTGGCGGAGTTTGCAGGGCCACGAGGCGGGGAGGGGGGGGGGCGATCCGGAATTCCCACTCTGAATTTGGAATGGCACAGGGCAGGGGTAGGCCACCTGGGCTCTTTTATGACTGGTGGACTTCAACTCCCAGAATTCCTGAGCCAGCCATGCTGAGGGGAAAGGGAGAGGTTTCCAAGCTGAGCCATGATGGCTCAGGAATTCTGGGAGTTGAAGTCCATGAGTCATAAAAGAGCCAAGGTTGCCTACCCCTGGCATAGGGTCTCCTGCCTGAGCTGGGGGTTGGACTAGAAGACCTCCAAGGTCCCTTCCAACTCTATTGTTATTGTTGTTGTCATTATTGTTGTTATTATTATCATCATCATCATCATCATCATCATTATTCCCAAAACCGCCCCACGTCACCGAACGGGCCAGGAGCAGCAGCCAGACGCCCCGGACTCCGCGGGCCACTTGGCAGGCAGATCAGTCCTGGGGTCAGAGCTGCAGCACACGCCGAAAAGGGGGCCTTTGGTCACACTGTCTCCCCTTTGTGCTTTCTTTCCTGCCGATGCCTTTTGGGACGACTTTCTGACCCTCTAATTTTTCTGCTTGATGCCCATTGGGGTCCCTGACTTGGTCTATTTTCTGAGAGGCCCTGCTGGGGGTTAAGTTTTGTTACCTACAAACACAAAAAAATGTTGAGACTCTAGAACAGTGGTTCTCAACCTTTTTAATGCCGCGACCCCAACCGGTCGTAAGTCGAGGACTAAACCGGTCGTAAGTCGAGGACTAAACCGGTCGTAAGTCGAGGACTAAACCGGTCGTAAGTCGAGGACTAAACCGGTCATAAGTCGAGGACTACCCAACCGGTCGTAAGTCGAGGACTTTCCCTGCCCGGGAGCGCTGCGCATGCGCGGTTCCGCCCCCTGCGCCGGCCGAGGCGTAGCTGGCAAGCGGCAGAGACGGAGCAGGCCGACCACCAGCTGGCCCAGCCCAAGGGAGGTAAGGCACCCGCCGGAAAAGGGGGAAAAAAATAGCGGACAAAAAAAATGGCGGACAGCCTTGCTTGGTGACCCCCATGAAATGGTCGATCGACCCCAAATGGGGTCCCGACCCACAGGTTGAGAACCACTGCTCTAGAAAGAGCGCAGAGAAGAGCAACAAAGATGATTAGGGGACTGGAGGCTAAAACATACGAAGAACGGTTGCTGGAATTGGGCATGTCTAGTGTAATGAAGAGAAGGATGAGGGGGGACAGGATAGCGGTCTTCCAGTATCTCAGGGGCTGCCCCAAAGAAGAGGGAGTCAAGCTATTCTCCAAAGCACCTGAAGGCAGGACAAGAAGCAATGGATGGAAACTAATCAAGGAGAGAAGCAACCTAGAACTAAGGAGAAACTTCCTGACAGTCAGAACAATTAACCAGTGGAACAACCTGCCTCCAGAAGTGGTGAATGCTCCAACACTGGAAGTTTTTAAGAAGAGACTGGACAGCCATTTGTCTGAAATGGTATAGGGTCTCCTGCCTGAGCAGGGGGTTGGACTAGATGACCTCCAAGGTCCCTTCCAACTTTTTTATTATTATTATTATTATTATTATTATTATTATTATTATTATTATTATTATTATTATTATTATTATTATTATTATTATTATTATTATCCCTTCGTGGATGAGTAGTAACTGCGAGAGAGATTTTGGAACTGCCGACCTGGGTATGGCCGCCATCTTGCCTTTTGGGATCCTTTCCTGCGGATAACTTGTCCCCAGAACTAAGTTCACAGAATAGGCTAAGCCCTAAAACCCAACATAGAGATACAGTTGCTGTTTCATATAATCTGTCATGCCTAGACAGACAGACCTTGAGACGGTTTAGTGCAATGGATTCACAGGACTCCAGAACTTTAACTACTATCCAATCCATGTGGCTGAGTCTGTGCGTTGCACAAGCCCAGCTAAACTATTAACAGAGTTTAGCTGAAATGGGGCTGAAACAGAAATGGTCATATGAACCCCAAACAGCCAACCCCAGTTTATCTGAACTCCTCCCACGGGGTTAGTTTCTAGTTCAGCATGTCGTGTAATTCAAAAATTGGATTAATTCAGCAAACCACGGCCGACTTAACCAGCGGCAAACTTAACAGGTACAGCATGCAACTCCTGGGTGATGACAATTCATCTTCCATTCCGGTGTCAATGTTGTCGCAGTGAGTTTTCTCAACAGGTTGCTTCATCGGAATTAATTGTCAAAATATTGTCAAGAGATATTTACTGCAGGCTTCATGCCGTCAGAGTGTTCTTCTCCATTAATCAATTTAAAACATACTGCCTGAGTAAATCAGGACCTAAATTAATGGAAAATACCCAACAGTAAAAAAATGTACAAAAGAGCAAGAGTGAGGTTGCCAGACAGGAGGCTGAGAGAGGCGGGCAGGCAGGACCCTTTGGGGAGGTGGATGGACTAGGAGCGAACACACACACACACACAAATGCACACGTGACAGATACACACACATTCTGCTGGACCCCAACTGTGAGAGGTATCATGGAGTCTTTGTAGACAGTTACTTAAATATGAGCCAGCATATTTTTGGCAGCAGTCAGAAAAGCCAATGCAATCCTAGACTGTGTTAACAGACGGATAGAATCAAGATCACATGAAATTCTGGTGCCCTTTATAATGCCTTGGTAAGACCACACTTGGAATATTGCATCCACTTTGGGTCACCGCAATATAAAAAAGATGCTGGGACCTTAGAAAGTATGCAGAGAAGAGCAACAAAGATGATTAGCGGGCCAGAAGCTAAAACATATAAAGAATTGGGTTGCTGGAATTGAGTACGTCTAGTGACAAGAAGGACTAGGGCTGATGGGATAGCAGTGTTCCAGGATTTGAGGGGTTGCCACAAAGAAGCGGGGGTTCAATCTATTCTCCAAAGCACCAGAAGGCAGGACAAGAAGCAATGGATGGAGAGTAATCAAGGAGAGCAGCAACCTGGAACTAAGGAGAAATTTCCTGACAGTGAGAACAATCAATCAGTGGTACGGCTTGCTTTCATAAGTTGTGGGTGCTCCAACACTGGAGGTTTTTAAGAAGAGATTGGACAGCCATTCATCTGGAATGGTATAGGGTCTCCTGCTTGAGCAGGAGGTTGGACTAGATGACCTCCAAGGTCCCTTCCAGCTCTGTTATTCCGCTATTCTCAAAAATTCTTCTGCAACGGTGCTTGAAGTCTTTG
>NW_015394634.1:0-4126 GCF_001527695.2 Protobothrops mucrosquamatus
ATGGAAAAATAATGCAGGATATCTTTTTTTATGCATAGAACCGCAAAATAAACAACCGTAATAGGCTGTGAAAATAACCATAAGGAAGAGAAGGAACAGCCACAGCCAAGACAATGAACGATAAAAGAAATCTGAATCCAAGTATTTGAGAAAACAGCTTAGACTTGACTCATCTTTAGTTCTTTTTAGGATAAATGCAGGAGGGGAGAGGCACATTCAGAGTTGCAAGATTCTGTTACTGTAACCCTATAATAACAGTAATTTTAGTGTTCATAATTTAGATGTCCATGTCTAGTTTACAAAACAGTTATAAAAGACATCCTGATCTGCTGTGATACCTTTCTATACCACACAGTACCGATCCTTGTAGATTCTTCTAGCATCGGCAAATTTTTAGCACCAGGTTCCATAATTACATTGTGTGCTTCCTATAATCACCCACTGCCAATCATTTAAATTGTGATGGTTTCTAAATGCATGGATGGATGGATGGATGGATGGATGGATGGATGGATGGATGGATGGATGGTACTTCCAGGTGCCTGCCAACTAAATCATTCTTTCTTTCCAAACAAGATTTTTTTTTCTTTTTCAATTATCCCTCAACATCCCATGTTGATCTGGTATTACCCACCTCTATAGATTATTTGGGATGGAAACTTGATCCCTTCATTTTTTATTTTTATATATCCTCAGAGCTATGTCTGCCTATCTCTCTATCTTGCACATTTGCTCTCACATAAGCATAAATACACAGACATCTACAAAACATTTGATTCAAACAATCTATCTATCTACCAAATTAATATCCCATTTTGACTCTAGTCTAGATCTAAACTCACTATTATAAAAACTTATTTTACTAATTATGGCTGTGGTTCAAAGACAGCATTCATTTGTTTTATTTCTATCCAGTCTTTATGTTAAGAAGTCCAATAGTAAAAGACAAAATATGACCAATTAAAATAGGATAAAAAAGGTAAAATCAAATATTAGCTAATTCAAACTGTTGCAGAAAAACTGGTTAAAGACGATGGCCTGGACTCCTTTTCTATAATGAGAAAATTAGGAACTGAGTTTACCTGAGAGTGGTGAATTGCTGCAATCATACAACATGGTAAAAGCTAAACTTGGTTAATGCAACACAAATTTTATGTTCAGTGAGCATGCTATATCTTAATGTGAGGACCTAGTTCACATAGGATTCTAACAAAAAGGTTGTTTTTTATTTTGCATACTTCATTGTGTGAACTCAGCCACTCAGATTTTGCCCAGGCGACATTTTAAATGGAGCATCCTAACTCTTATGCAGTTCGTGATACTTTTTAAAATCACTGTTTGTCCATGCTATTTTTAATGAATAATGTAATATACATGCATTCAATACCGAGTGTTTCATAAGTTTATGTAAACCAGAAATCCTGATGCTCAGAGATTTGCAAGGAGTAAAACACAAATGCAAAGACAGTAAAGAAAAAATGTTTTCAAGCAATTGGTCTGCATTTGCCAGTTCAAGATACAGCCACTAGATAGCAGAAGATCTTCAACTTGATCTACATCTGATACTTTAAAAGTCTGAAAATAACGCAAAGCAAATGAAAACAAATTTCAGACATTCCTGTGCCAACTTGTTCATTTTGTGTTTGGAAATGCAATGATGGGAAAATTCTTGCTTTATTTTTTTTTTAACTCTTGAATTTTCTATTTAGTAATGTTAACACTAGAGTAACTTTTCTCTATAAGGTAATATTTATACACCATAGACTGAATTCTGTTAACTTCTAACGTAACTCAAACTGCAAGATAAAAATGTCCTAATAACAATTCTTGCACATTCCTCCTAAAATGAATTTTTAATAAGATATTAAAGTAGGTTCACACAACATGCTTACTTGAATCAAGTAAGGACAGAGTCTGCATTTGTCAACAGGCTGAATTTCCTTTGCTTTCTTATCTTGTACTAACTGAGATCTTTTGGGTGGATGATAGATCAAAGTATTATGGAATCCAAGACCATGGGCTAATTTAATCAAATGTGTTGTGTGAAGACAATCTTGACTATTGCTGAGCAACAGGGCTGTGCAGCACTTTTCTGTCATTTTTTCATTTACAACTGCTCTCTCCTTTTAGGGCGGGGTCTGTCATAACTTCAAACAGCTGTTAAGTGATTGGTCATATCTCAAGGACTATCTTTATTTGCTCTCCTCATCACTTTCTAGTATACATAACAATTTGGGGGAGGGAGTATTAGGAAGAAGTAAAAAAAAACAGGTTTTCATATGAAAACTGCATCTTGAGATGGTAGATCAATGACACGGGGCACAAATCAATTATCCCAGATAAAAAACAGTAAACTCAGACAACCTGGAAGAAACAGGTTCAGAATGAAAACATAATTACTCTATTAGACAAACAAGGAAATTGTCTTCCAACACAAACACTGTAGATTGGTTTGATCTTCTGATGAGACGGAATGACTGAAGGCTTCCCAAAATCAAGATTCTCTAGAGAGGGATACTGAAGCTTATGTAAAAGTTTATCCCAAAGATCTCTAAATTGCTCTACTTTCAGAAACAGATAGTTCATTCTTTTCTTGGATAATGTAGATAGGCTAACTGGTCCTATTTGCCAGAACATTTACCCAGTACAGAATAATAGAGTTGGAAGGGACCTTGGAAGTCTTATAGTCCAACCCCTTGCTCAGGCAGGAAACCCTATACCATTTCAGACAAATGGTTGTCCAATCTCTTCTTAAATGGTAGTCCAATCTCGTCTCCTTTATTTTACAATAAAGGAATAGTTGAAGCTTTATAAATATTACTATAACTGCCTTTATGTGCCTATTCAAATTCTGTAGGGGAACTTTCTTTACTATTTTCCTAATTAAAAAATAAATTATGGTCTATAACACCACAGTGACAAATTTTATTTTCCTGGGCTCCAAGATCACCTCAGATGGGGACTGCAGCCAAGAAATTAAAAGACGCTTGCTCCTGTGGAGGAAAGCTATGGCAAATCTAGACAGCATACTAAAAAGCAGAGACATCACCCTGCCAACAAAAGTGTGTATAGTCAAGGGCCATGGTTTTCCCAGTTGCAATGTATGGATGTGAAAGTTGGACCATAAGAAAGGCTGAGTGACAAAGAATTGAGGTCTTTGAACTATGGTGCTGGAGAAGACAACCGGTCAGTCCTAGAAGAGATCAACCCTGACTGCTCTTTAGAAGGCCAGATGCTGAAGTAGAAACTCAAATACTTTGGCCATCTAATGAGAAGGAAGGACTCACTGGAGAAGAGCCTAATGCTGGGAAAGATTGAGGGCAATAGAAGAAGGGGACGACAGAGAATGAGGTGGTTGGATGGAATCACTGAAGCAGTAGGCATGAACTTAAATGGACTCCAGAAGATGGTAGAGGACAAGAAGGCCTGGAGGAACGTTGTCCATGGGGTCGTGATGGGTCGGACACAACTTCGCAATTAACAACAACAACACCACAGTCAAGACTGTCATCATTATCTCTATATCACAGTATTGTTTTAGTTTAATTGTTTTAGAAGAGTTGTCATTGAGCAATCTCATATAGCTGAATTTCCTGCCAAAAAAGCAAGCAAAAAGAAAATATAACTTTTACAGTAACTTGAATAAAATAAAGTTGGAATAATACATCTCCTGGAACTTACTAAAAAGTCTGGTTCATCTATTGGGCTTCATTTCATTGCAGACAAATGCCTCCACTCCAATTGGTTCCTGTGGGGGGGGAGACAGAAAGGGAGGGAGGGAGGGAGGGAGGGAGAGAGGGAGAGGGAGAGGGAGAGGGAGAGAGAGAGAGAGAGAGAGAGAGAGAGAGAGAGAGAGAGAGAGAGAGAGAGAGAGAGAGAGAGAGAGATGCAATTTTTTCCCAAAAGACATACAGGTAATTTATTTATTTTATTTATTTATTTTACAAAATTTATATGCCGCCCTTCTCCCATGGGACTCAGGGCGGCTCACAGCATGTTAAAACAATATACAGAATTACCCCTTCTAAAAACCAATTAAAATCCAAATATTAGTGGCTGTGACTATTTAAAATCATTAAAAATTATCCCTATTTAAAATTCACCCTAGGTCAGGCCCGCTTGTTGA
>NW_015394634.1:9137-11448 GCF_001527695.2 Protobothrops mucrosquamatus
TTCCTTCACTTAAGTCCATTATCAAACAGTGACAGCAAAAATTCTCATCAAAAGGTTTTGCATGTGTTATAAAGCATCATTTAAAGGGAGAGGAATTGAAGCATGTCAGAAGCCTATTGTTATGTTCTGAGCTGAAAACATATTACAGCGTCTTTCAAAGAATGGAAAGTCTGGGCTCCTCCACGTGTCTTTCCCAGGAGAAAGAATAAATACTATGTCCAGTTGAGAGATCATGCACTGGAGGGTCCAGATAGGCTTACTTGCTGCATAGAAGCTGCTGGTGTAACTTGGCTCCAACAGTTTACTAGTGCAAAATTACACCAGTAGCTGCTAAAACTGGCTTATGACTTTATGAATGTTAGCAGTGCTCAGACGGAAAGTTACAATTAATCATAGAGTCTTCAAACAATGGCTGCCAGCACACCCAGATCTCAGCAGCGCTGATGACAGCCATTTTTTATATTATTGTTAAATTGCATGGAGAAGGAAAGAATGAATGGCAGCAGTGTCTTGACTTTACCTATCAGTCTGGCCTGCTAGCAGCCCTCCAAAGACTGAATGGGAGGAATAAAGTCTAATGTCCACCATCAACATTTATCTACTCCCAGAACATTGTGGAGATACAATGGTACCATAGTTTTGGTTCCAGAATCAGAATAGAGGTTTTTCAGTTAGATTCTTCATATATAGAACACAAAAACATAGTTAAGAAAAAAGAATATGCCCCAGATTGCATGTTACAGGGAAAAAATATAAGAGAAAGTAATATGCAAAATACCATAATAGACAATACTTTTATATGAAAATGTCCATTAGTTCATGATACATAGAAGCTTCTTAGATAAATCTAACATTACAGAAAGTGATTGAGATTCTGCTAGGAATCTCAAGGTGGAATGTCTGCAACCTTCGTAATGGCAGAGCACTACATTTTTCCAAAAAAAATTAAGTATGTCCTATAATGAAAAAGTATAGGATGAGCATGAAAGACAGGTTCTCTGTGGAAAACCTTCAGAAACATAGCTCACCCTACAATAGTTGCTGTTTGGAGTATCATTCTTTTGTTTTTTAAGAATCACAATAAATATCAAAAAAATCTGAGAATTTTCTTTAACTTTCTGGAAGGCAGTTTACTCTGTTGCATTGGATACATTGCCACAATCTGCAAAGACTCTTGTTATTTTTATAATCATAAAAATGCCCAAGCTAATCAAAATACACATGGGATAAATTAAATCAAATTAAAATCCAGCAATCAAAAAGATAGATAGCATGAGCCTATTATCTAAATCAGACATGTCCAAAGTCCGGCCCGCGGGCCATTTGCGGCCCGCGTTCCGGTTTAATCCGGCCCTCGAACAGCCCTCCCTGCTCTATGTAAATGCGGCCCTCCCACGGCCCTCCGGCAAGTCCCATGAGAGAGAGAGAGACAGAGACAGAGGCACTTGCACTTGCACTTCTGTCTCTGTCTCTCTCTCTCTCTCATGGGACTTGCCCCCTCGCAGGGCTCCTCATTGGCCCTGCGCCCGGGTGTCCCGCCCCCTGATAGAAGGGCGGCCAGGAAGTCCCTTTCCCGGGCTGGCCCCGTCCCAGGCGCACGTGGCTGGGGAGCCATGCGGGGAAGCCCCGGGATCCCTGCTGGGAGCAACCCCCCCGGAGCCTTTGCTGAGTGGGCCAGCCCTCCCGTAAGCTGCAGCCCCGAGAGAGAGCAGCCCCTGCGATGTCCAGCCGGCGCAACCTTTGGCCAAGCAGCAGCAGAGCTGGAGATGGAAGGTCAGTGGCAGGGGGGGAGGGAGGGAGCTCTGAGTCCGCAGAGCACCGCCGCGAAGCGGCCGCGGGGTGGGTGGCACCCCCCCCAGCTTACCTGTACCAGGCAGCAGTCCTGGCTGGAGCATTGCTTCCTGGCCTGTCCCCAGGCCGCTCCCTGCGCAGCCGAGCTGGCCACGTGTCTCCCCGGGCTGGGCCGCGTGACAGTCCTTGCTGGGGCGGCAGCCGGCGGGGGCATCGCTCCCTGGGCTGTCCCCAGGCCACTCCCTGCCTGGGCAGCCGAGCCGGCCACGCGTCTCCCCGAGCCAGTTCGTGGTGCCCTGGGCGCCTTCTGCTGCCTCCTCCCCCCCCCCACATGCTTGGCCATCCCAGGACCTCTGCCCATTTTCCCACGCCCGGAGCAGGAGAGGAAGCGCTGCTTTCTGGGCATCGAAAGGGGCTTACCCCTCCCAGCCCCCCGTCCACCGGGGCGACGGCGCTCCTCTGGACCGGGGCTGTGCGAATCGCAGGCTGCAGGATTTGGCCCTGGAAAGGCCGGACTGGC
>NW_015394634.1:12539-16676 GCF_001527695.2 Protobothrops mucrosquamatus
AAATTCCTTCCTAAATACACAAAAAGACCAATTGGGCTGCGGGAGAGGGAGCAGTAAAAGAAAAAAAAAGAGTGCTGGGGGGAATCAAGCAAGCAGCAGCGGCTTAGATGGTGCCAATCCAGAGGATTGGAGTACGGAAGTTTCCAAAACAGGAAAAGGAGGGAATAGAGAGCAGGACATAAGGTGGGTGGAGGGGGGGAGCGGGGAGTTGCACGCATGCCTACGCAATTAACTTGGCATAAAATAATTCATTTGCATTTAATTTTAATGGTTCAAAGAATGTTCGGAAAATTGTTCGGCCCTCCAGCACGTTCACTTCATCCAATCTGGCCCTCTTTGAAAAAAGTTTGGACACCCCTGATCTAAATGCTTTCTAGCCTCCCGAGGTAAAGACACAGTGCAGTAGCCTGATCAGATTAGACCAGCCTTGTCTTGCCTGTGTCTACACAAGCTGTTATCAATAGCTGTTTGGACAAAGGGGATGGGACATGTCCCCACATCAATGCTGCTTGGACTTATATCCTCCCACCAAAGTTCTTGGAATCAAAGGAAGGACTTGCTGGCAGGAAAGGCATAACTGAACAGGAAAAGGAAAGAGATGAATTCAGTGATGATTAAAAAAACTAGAGGCAACAGCAGGAGAACTCGCTGCTATTACACCAATGGGGCAAGGTCTAACTTTTTTAAAAATGTTTTTATTAAATAGTTTTATAAGTTAAAAAATGATCTAATAAAAAGGGAGGGAGGGAGGGAAGGAAGGAGCAAAGAAAAATATAAAAACCAAACAGAAAGAAACAAAGAAATTAAAACAGATGAGTTCCAATCTTTTTTTCAATAGATGGGCAAACCCATTAACCTCCCTCCCTCTTAATTATTCCAGAAATCCCTTCAATCCAAAACAGAAGGCTAAGTGACAGTAAGGCTGAATAAAGACTGTGCAAACCAAAAGGAAGAAAGGACAGATTCCCTAGCCCACACAAGTCTTCAAGAACTTAAAAGGCCCAGAAAGGGCTAATTAAATTCTAAAGCGAAGGCCAAGAGACATAGCTAAATGGCTAAGTCAAGTAACCATAACTGAGAGAATGATGTGAATGACACTAAGCTAAAAGAAAGGGGCCAGGGCCTGTATTTGAAAGATATTAAACTAATAAATATCTGAAAAAAACAGCCACAAAAGTCTATTTGTGCCTGATTTCTTATTCCAAAACGACCATCACAATGTCATGAAGGTATGTCAAAGCGTATCAGTGAAAAGGGATATGCAGGCATCTTCGTGGAATGGTTAGAGGACATGAAGATGTCTGAAATCATCCAGCCAAATCTGAGGTACATCAAGGTGGATTGACTTCACTTTTGTTGGGAGGCAGAATGCTGTTCCTTTCCAACTGGACTACCTAGGAATATTATTGCATTTTTTGCCCTCTCCTTTAAATGAGGTGAAATAACAATAAAAATAAATAAATCTGAAGCTTAAGAAGTGGAACATTTTCACAAAACTAATCCAGGACCTCCCAACCACTGTAACCAGAGACATTCGGGAAACAACAATTTTGAAAAAACTGTAAAAAGAGCTTTTGACTCATTGCTAAACGGATAGCTCTACTGTCACAAAATACATGCGATCGTAAAACAAGAACAACTTTATTTGGTTGGAATTCTTTTATGCTTTTAATTTTTTTCTTGAAGGCTGTTTACCATCCATAGCCTTAAGGAAAGGACAGGCATAGAAATTCTAATCAATTGACTTATTTTCTCCAGATGAAAACAACTATATTTGGAAAGACAACTTGGACTCAATAACAAATATGAGTAACAAAGTATTAATAACTAAATATTCACTATAATGACATTATTATATTAAGGATGGCTCTGGCCTTCTTAAATGCAGAGTTTGTCAGAATTAAGGATGTATTTGCTGTTATTATCATGTTTTCCCGAAAGTAAGCCCTGCCCCCAAAATAAGCCCTAGTTTGGGGGCAAGGCACACACCTAAAAATCAAACTAGAATGGGGGTGGGGGGTGGAGGTGCCTCACACGCCCTGCACCCACTTACCTGGCAGCCAGGCCTCTCCTTGCCTGTCCACTTCTTCTCCAGCATCTACAGGCCTGTATTTCACAGTCAGGCCTTTCCGGAAGGCCTCTGCAGCCGGGAACTGAGCTATGGATTCAATCCTTAGCTCGGTTCTGCAAGGCCTCTGCAGCCAAGAACCAAGCTATGGATTGAATCCATTGCTCAGTTATCGGCTGCAGAGGCCTTCCGGAAAGGCCTGACTGCAAAATGCAGGCCCGAGCTCCATTCTGAGCTGCAGAATAAACTGCTCCTTCGGCTGCAGAAGAAGTGGGCTGGCTGGGAGGGGCTGTCAGTGCTGGAGATGAGTGGAAAAGAGACACCCCAAGAAAATAAGACCTGGTGCCTCTTTTGGAGGCAAACAAAAAACAAAAAACAAATAAGACCCGGTCTTATTTTTGGGAAAACATGGTAAGTAGAATGCTTTTCCCTACTCTGCTTGTGTTTCTTTGACTGTTATATGAATTGTGAATTTGTACAAATTCAGGCTTTTCGTCCTGAGACAAGCAGTCTTTAGCTGGGGAGAAGAGGAGACAATAATGCTATATTATCTATGATATTTTTAACTATTCTTATTATTCTTAATTTAAGGACATTCTGTTGTTTTCTTGGTTTTTTCTGCAACCAATTGCTTGCTCATATTTGAATAATTTCAAGTAATTCCCGAATGATTTTGATAGTTTACAATATGATTCAATGTTTTCAGCTTGCCTTGATTAAGCTACCAAAGTACAGTGTATGACTTTAAACAGGTTCAGAGTTAAAAAGTATTAGCCTCATCTCACAAGCTTCTCTCCTTCCATTAGAGGGTGACAAAAAAGTCTAGAAAATGTTCATTGAATCCTTGGGATATAGCAGTGATGGTGAACCTTTTAGAGACCGAGTGCCCAAACTGCAACCCAAAACCCACTTATGCATCATCGGGTGCTGGGTGGGTGTGGCCCATTGGCTGGGTGTGGCCAATTGGGTGAGTGTGACCCATTGGGTGGGTGTGGCTGGGGTGGTAACGGCAGACTGGGTGGGACTAAATAGTTCAATCAATCAATTCCAACTTTGCAAGATCTTTTTTTTCCCACGAGAAGTTGAAATTGACTGATTGATTGAACCTTTTTTTTTTTTTGCACACGGCGGCGGAGGCCTAAAGCGAAAAGGTTTTATAAAACCCAGCTGAAGGCCTAGGACTGGGGCGACGGCGCGCGTGCCCACAGAGAGGGCTCTGAGTGCCGCTTCTGGCACCCGTGCCATAGGTTCGCCACCACTGGGATATAGAATCAAAAAGGGCCATCCAGACGCTAATATGGGCAGTGCCAAAAGAAAACATAACTAGTGTTATTTACTTAGAAAAAGAAAGTATAATTAATTTATTTAGGAAAAAAACACACAAAAATATACAATCTCTCTCTCTTTTATCACAAGATGAATTATTAACAAATCTAAATAGCCATATTCAAAATGCAATATATTTACCACCATAGATACTACTGACTGACTTGAGAAAGTGCGTAAATCTTGTTTACCACAAGTCTGGATGGTAGTTGTATAAGTGACTATAATATGCTATGATGAACTAAATTAATGTTTACTTCAAAGGACTGCTTTTTATTACCATTTCAATTAAGATTTAAAAACCCAGAGGGGGGAAAAAATCACCCTCAACTAAATATTTTCATACAGTTCTGCTTCTATAATATTTTCTTCAAGTTCAAAACAGTTTGCAGCTCATCAAAAATAATACTTTTTACTTGACAAGACAAATAAAAATATATGTCATAATATGTATATGTTCTTCATCTTTTTCATTTTTCTTCTACAAGTTTTGCTGGCTAGTGGGGTGTCCATGTATCTTACTTTAAATGATAGGCAAAAAAAACCCAAACAAGCCCTCACCCCCTCAACTTATTTTTTTTCTATGAGTGTTATGAAAGAGAATTTGCTTTTGTGGATGAAATATGGTGTTATCACACTTACAGTCACCATGGCTTGTTTATGAATACTCTTCTTCAATATAAAATCATTTCTTCAGCACTTTGTACATTTCTTAAGTTCCAACACAAGAAGAGAAAAAAAGT
>NW_015394634.1:18460-20901 GCF_001527695.2 Protobothrops mucrosquamatus
ACGACATCCTGATTCTCAGGAAAAGGAAGTGGCTATTTTTCAGGTTAAAACTTTCCCCAAAGTGCTGTTCACTAAAACTTATTTTGATTCAAAACTAATACTGAAATGTTTTGGCTTCCTTCATTAATCTTGTGTTTGAACAGTATCTGCTACTTATACTGCATATTTCCTGCTGCCTAATACATGAACTTTGTTGAAGTGTATCTCTAGCATGGGAATTCTCATCATAACACTTGTGATAAATCCAAAGCTAAAGGAAAATAGTATTCTATTTTTATTAAAATAATCTGCTTACTCAATCAAAACAATGCAGGACTTCTTAATGACAGGAACAGACACAGTTCTGATAATCATCAATTAGGTAATTTTTTTCATGTATTTTCTAGGAAAGGTTATGTTAAAATTACTATACAGTCTTTCCCAGTAGCTCTGTTGAAGTTAACAATAGCCAGACTTCTCTTGTTGAATGCCCTTCAGGTGTGTGGACTTCCATTTATGCATTTATTTATACAGTCATTTGTATGCTACATACTGGCAAGACTCTAGATGGCTTGCAATGTTAAAAACATTGTAACAATAATCAGTTGAAATCAGAAAAGAAATCCTACCACTGTTTAATCAAAGCTCTCCACATCAAAGATCCTGTGGAAGAAAACTTTGCTGGCTGAGGAATTCTGGGAGTTGAAGTCCACAAGTCTTAAAGTTGCCAAGGTTGAGGACCCCTGCATTATAGGATTTATTGATTAGTATTGTTCGTAGACAGCAGCATTCTGTGCCATCTGTAGTTTATCGGTCATCTTCAATGGCAGTCCCATGTAGACTGAATTATAGTAGTAGTTTAGTGAGGGCATAAATCACTGTCTTCTATTTAGGAAGGATCACAACCAGATCTGCCCAAACCATCAGAAGGCTTTCCTGGACATGATTTCTACCTGCTGCACTAAAAGGGGTTGTAAGATTCTGAGAATCCCTAGATTGTACATTTCTTTCAAGAGAAGTGCAATCCATAAGGAGCAAGTAGGACTCCTGTACTATGACTGCCTGTTGGGTTTCAGTTTGAGTCTGTCTCTCCCTCTCCTCAACCCCCATTCTATCCCTTACAGCTTCCAGATCCTGAATCAAGATTTCCACTGTACTTCCCCTTTGGCCTGGGATGGAAATGTATACATGTATCATTAGCATCCTGGCAGTGGTGGGATTCAAATATGTGAACAACCGGTTCCCTGTGTGGGTGCTGCTTCCGGAAGTCCATTCTGGGCCTGGGCAACAAAAAATTAACTACCAGTTCTGCCGAAATGGTGCGAACCGGCTGAATCCCACCACTGCATCCTGGTGATAATTTACCCAAAGTATGACTTCTCCCTGTATTTTCATGAAGATGATTTCCAGGCAAAAGAACTGACCCCTGAGGTACCACACATCGTGATGCCAAGGGCATGAACTCTCCTCCTCCACCAATACCACTTGGAACCACCAATCCAGAACCAATTGTCAGAATTCTTAGAACTGGCCATTTTCTGAGATTTGGGACAACTGAAGTCTACATACCCGGATAGCTCCAAGACAAGAAGGTTAGCAAAAATAAATAATGTATTTATCTGAAATGAAGACAATGAAGATAATGTCCTTCATATACTTGAAAGAATGGTGCATTGAAGAAGGTTATTCCAAAGAACAGGATGTTAAATAATGGGTTTAAGTTACAGGAAAACAGATTTTGGTTTAATGTTTAAAACCTTCTGAACAATGAGAATTATTTTACAGTGGAACTAATTACAATATGGTGAATTCTCTTTTGCCTTTTCTCATTCATCTGCCCATTCAATCAGATTGAATAGACTCACCTTCCTTCAGGTCTTGTTTTTAGAAGACTGATGTATGATGGGGCCTCAGAAACAGACTTTTCTGATTGCTACTCCCACACTTCATCAACGATCTGGACGAGGGGATAGATGGGGAACTCATTAAATTTGCAGATGACACCAAGCTGGCAGGAATAGCCAACACTCCAGAAGACAGGCTTAGGATACAGGAGGACCTGGACAGACTTAAACACTGGGCACTATCTAACAAAATGAAATTCAGTGGTAAAAAAAGTAAGGTTCTACATTTAGGCAAGAAAAACCAAATGTACAGGTATAGTATAGGGGGTAGCTTGCTCAATAGTAGTAACTGTGAGAGGGATCTCGGAGTCCTAGTGGACAATCACTTAGATATGAGCCAGCAGTGTGCTGCAGCTGCAAAAAAAGCCAACACAGTGCTAGGCTGCATTAACAGAGGGATAGAATCAAGATCACGTGAAGTATTAATACCACTTTACAATGCCTTAGTAAGGCCACACTTGGAATACTGCATCCAGTTTTGGTCACCACGATGTAAAAAAGATGCTGAGACTCTAGAAAGAGTACAGAGAAGAGCAACAAAGATGATTAGGGGACTGG
>NW_015394634.1:21280-23092 GCF_001527695.2 Protobothrops mucrosquamatus
TTATTATTATTATTATTACTTTGTAACTCCTTCTCTATGGAGAGTTTGTCAGCAATGTCCTCTCAGAGCTTTAGGAAAGTAGTCAAGGCATACCTGTTCCATCTAGAACTGGAGGAGAAGAGATAATGACTGAAAGTGGAGGTTATACATGACTTCTATATTGTACTGTTATTTTTACGCATATTTGAGTGCCATTTTTGATTGCAGATGTTACTTCGTATTGAGTGATAAGACTGTCAACTGCCCAGAGCCTTTGGGAATCCACTGCATACAAATAAAATAAAATGAACAAACAATGGATCCTTGTGCTGAGTAGAGAGTTTAATCAGTGATCTCAGTGTTCCATTCCAACTCTATAATCCTGTGTTTCTCTGAAAGACAAGAATACCCTGAACAACAATTTACATTGAACAGAAGTGTACTTTGCATTTCCTTCCTTTTCATTACACAGAAATAAACTTTGTGGATGTGAATAGTGAAATAAGCTGCCAATTTTAATTAAGAAAATGTATGTCTACAACCATCAGAAAACAGGAAAACAAAGGGTTATTATCTGTCATAACATGAAGAGTGAGACAACATCCCCGCTTAACAATGCAACTTTTGGATTTATTTATTCCTTCATTACAAAAAGGCACAGCAGTCATACAGCCAAGCCTGCTTTACCTGCTAGTTCTTAACTGTTATTTATTTTATCAGTCTTCTCTCTTGAAGTTCTTTTATGCTATCCCAGCAGAATCAAGATCAAATAATCATACAAGCTTTCAGAAAATGAATTAGAAATTTCTACAGAAGGATGTTTTATAATAACAACAACAACAATAACAACTTTATTGTCACTTTGAATGTATACCAATTGGCATACATCAAAATGAAATTTCATTGCCTACAGCCCTCAAAGGGCCACCACCTCCGATATACACTCCTTGTTTGTGGCCAGCTCAAGTTTCAGAACATCCATTTTAGTCTCTAGGGAGTGAACGATGACAAACAGGACAGATGGAAACGGAGTTCCATATGGATTTAATGCTTGATACCAGTTTTTTATTTTTAAATAGATTGTAAAAAGATTAACCATAACCACTTTTTCTTGCCTTGGATTGAACTGGCAATCATACATGTAGAAATATAGCATTTGCTCAATTTGGAGGGTATTGCTTTGTTCATAAAATATTTTCCTTCCTTCCCTTTTTGTGTGTGTGTCGGGGGAGAGGGGAGAATAAATTTCTTACATTTTTAACTCTGCTATTTATATATTTTCTCTCTATTAGCTTGATTAACTAAATAGATGTATTTGTACTACAGATATAGGGTATGAATTCTTGCATGCTGTTAGACACAGTTTTAAATATTATAATTTGCTGAAAATGGCCCCTTCTGAAATATAGAAAAAGTAGCTCAAATGTTCTCATAAAATCCAAGACAGAAATAGTAACCACAGTTAATTTGTGTTAGTGACCCTTAGCAGATGCATTTTATTATCCTCGAAGGAACAAGAGGAAAATTCCATAAACTTTCAATTATTTGCCAAATTTCTAGCTCCAGAGCAGAAGGGTGTGGGCAAACAAAGTTTATTCAAACACTTGAGATCAATCTGGTTTGCACTATATTCGTATGTAGCACTACAGCAAGATGTCATCTTAGCTCCCACTGTTTCACAAACAATAACATAACATACTAGTAAGATCAAAGACCAACTGTAAGATCTAAGCTTTGGAAAGAAAGTAACTAGAAAAAAATGGGAAGCAAAAAAGTAATCAAGACCTACAAAAAAAATTGCAACCCTGGCACCTTACTTGCCAAAGCAAGCAT
>NW_015394635.1:0-1340 GCF_001527695.2 Protobothrops mucrosquamatus
ATATATATATATAATCTTTAAATATTCCATTTAATAAATCTAGTCCTCTAGTCTTTTAACTCTTATTTAAAACATTTTTAATCCATTGTAATTTTCTTAAAGTCAATCACCTTTAAATATCTAAAACATTTCCTTTATATAAACCATTCCAACTCTTTTATATTACTCATATCAAGAAATAAAATCAAAAAAGAAGGGAAAAAAAGCACTATGTTACTTGAGGGGCTCTTCCCTCTTAAAGTCAAATTCACATCCAAAATTTTTCTATTTCTTTAACCATATTTGAACAGGTGTTTCTTTTTTTAAATATTCTCTCTGATAGGCCCCATTGCCTATTTTCTTAATTTTCACATTAGCCTTTTTCTTTTTCCCAGTATCTTTCTTAATCAATATGTTCTGCTGAATCAAAGAATCTTTCCATATTCTTGTAGGTGTTACTGTAGATATAAAAGGTAAGTCAAGTACAATATATTTGTGAGAGGCATTTGCCCATTCATTTTTGTTGAAAATCTTTTTCTTTATTTTTCTCTCTGCTTCTCTTATCATTTTTTGTCTCTCCGGTTCTAGTGTTTTTCCTGGCATCTCTGCAGTTCATTTTGTCCAATCTTTTTTCTTATCCTCAAATTTATTTTGGTATAAGTTGTCTTTTCCAAATCCAGTATTTCTTGTAAATTTTTTACACTTTGGTTAAATCATACTTCTTTGTTTTGTTAGGTTCCATTTTTAAGTCTCTATCCTCAAATTTGTATTCAGTTGTCTGTTTTATCTGTTCCTTCTCTGTTGTTGTTTCCTGGGATTTTTGTTGTTGTAAAGTTAAATTGGAGATAAATTGATTTATATTTTCAAAGTTATTTTGGATCTCTCTCTCTCTCTCTCTCTCTCTCTCTCTCTCTCTCTCTCTCTCTCTCTCTCTCTCTCTCTCTCTCTCTCTCTCTCTCTCTCTCTCTCTCTTGCTATTTTATAGAAGTGATGGATGAGCCTGCCAAATTTGTGAATGCTGGAGGATAACTGCATTCTAGTACAAAATTCATACTTTTTACATCACCTATGGAGAAAAGGAGGACAAAATAATCAGTGATCACAATAATCCAGCATTCAATTTTTACATTCATGTTTAGAATGGATATAGACTATAACTGATTGTGTGTGTGTGTGTGTATGAAAATGTCTCAGATAGGTTCCTACATAGCTAATCACCTATCGCTTCATTAATCACAGTAATAGGGAATGTTAATAATTTCTGTTTTTCTGGTGTACTAGTGAGTAGCTAGGCTAGAAATGACAAAGTAGGAAATCAAATACTGTAATTAATACAAGAGTTTTCAAATATGGATTATAAA
>NW_015394635.1:4955-6784 GCF_001527695.2 Protobothrops mucrosquamatus
TCTCTCTCTCTCTCTCTCTCTCTCTCTCTCTCTCTCTCTCTCTCTCTCTCTCTCTCTCTCTCTCTCTCTCTCATGGGACTTGCCGGAGGGCCGTGGGAGGGCCGCATTTATATAGAGCAGGGAGGGCTGCTCGAGGGCCGGATTAAACCGGGCCGCGGGCCGCAAATGGCCCGCGGGCCGGACTTTGGACATGTCTGGCCTAAACAAAGAGTCACATCTTCAGGGTCCTTCAAAATATCAGTAGATTGGAGATCATTTGAAACTTATAGGAACTTGTTTTTTTAATATTTAAAAACATCATTAAGATAAATTTGTGAAAACTCTGAGAGTAAGATAGAAAATAAGTTTTTTTACATGAGAATGAAAAAAAATCATGTACTTGCATGATCGATTTTGCACAATTTCAGTCTGCATAGTTTCCATTTTCTTGGCAAAAAGCAAGATTTGGTATTTTAATCTGAAGAAATCAGAGGATTAACCTGGAAAGAAATCAAACTCTAGGAATAATTAATAGCCCTGAATTTTAGTTTAGGTTACTAAATTGCATTCAACTGAAAAATAGAGGCCCGAGCAGTGAAAATCTCTGTTTCAGATTTAGAAAGGATTGATTTGTATACAAGATCAAGTGTCAAATTTACCAGTATAGAAAGTCCAACTGAACATATCCAACAGGGGTTAATATCTTGCAGATACTTTTGGAAAAACTTAAGAAAAACATCCTGTTATTTTTTGACCGAAATAAAATTAATGCTGGTCAAAATAGCTCCCCAAACCGTATTTTATTATACATCATGGCAGCAGAATTTTCTTCATCGTGCTCTCTTTTTGGTTATTTTTTTATTATTTTGATAGAGATGGACCATCTTTCATTCAACTCAAGTAAATAATATACCAATCCCTAGGATGTCCAATAAAATGATGACATATATAAAATACAATATTTATTTCTATAATGGAGCTAGGGATATATGCACTGAGCTATATTTTAAATTTTATATTGTAGGATCATACTTACCCCTTCTTTTTTGTTCCTTTGAAAAAAGATGGCCATTTTCTTTATTTTGTTAAAGGCATGTGAAGACGCCAGTGAAATTATAAGTAGCAATTTATTTTCAAATTTAACATGATGTGGCTGAGGAATGTAGTAATATTTCAATGTCATGCATGTCATTAATTCAGCCATTCTGGGTAGTTTACAATATAATAAAAGTTTAAAAATGCAAAAATAATTACAATGGAATAAAAAGTTAAAAATTCAAATTAAAAACCAGGATGATGGAAAGCCTGGGGATAAGAATTTTTTCTATCCCATCAGATGCCCCCAATGTCTGGGTCCCTATCAGGGCTCCAGGCCAGGGGATTGTTTAGCTTCTGTTAAAATTTGGCTGGATTTGAAGAGGAACTTCAACCTCAATTTTAAATTTCAGTTATCATCATTCAATTGCTGTCTGAGGATCTAATTTTCTTGCTGATCTTTCCTAGCAACCTTGGTAGATTTTATCAGACAACTCTGGACTTCCTTGACTTATTTCTTTAAATGTCATCTAGGGAGAAAATTCATACAAACTCTAAATAATCATGCTGATCATATTCTGGCTTTGATTTAAAATATTTCCACTCCCTTTCTGACTATTTCCTTCAGGAGGTTTTATTCCAGCAAATCCTATCAGATAAATGTCTCAAAACTCTGGAGCAGATGCACTTAATACAACCAAGATGCTGAGCTGCTGATTGTCATCCAGCATTATCAGCTTCAGAATGGCGTCTCTTATCCGAAGGTTGTTACCTCCCTATTGGCCTGGTATTTGCCTTTGTTATCAGCCTTCAGG
>NW_015394635.1:10591-11762 GCF_001527695.2 Protobothrops mucrosquamatus
AAATTCAATGGTGAAAAAAGTAAGGTTCTACATTTAGGCAAGAAAAACCAAATGTACAGGTATAGTATAGGGGGTACCTTGCTCAATAGTAGTAACTGTGAGAGGGACCTCGGAGTCCTAGTGGACAATCACTTAAATATGAGCCAGCAGTGTGCTGCAGCTGCCAAAAAGGCCAACACAGTGCTAGGCTGCATTAACAAAGGGATAGAATCAAGATCACGTGAAGTATTAATACCACTTTACAATGCCTTTGGAATACTGCATCCAGTTTTGGTCACCACGACGTAAAAAAGAAGTTGAGACTCTAGAAAGAGTACAGAGAAGAGCAACAAAGATGATTAGGGGACTGGAGGCTAAAGCATATAAGGAAAGGCTGCTGGAATTGGGAATGTCTAGTTTAATGAAGAGAAGGATGAGGGGGGACATGATAGCAGTGTTCCAATATCTCAAGGGGTGCCACAAAGAAGAGGGAGTCAAGCTATTTACCAAGGCGCCTGAAAGCAGAACAAGAAGCAACGGATGGAAACTATTCAAGGAGAGAAGCAACCTAGAACTAAGGGGAAACTTTCTGACAGTTAGAACAATTAACCAGTGGAACGACCTGCCTCCAGAAGTGGTGAATGCTCCAACACTGGAGGTTTTTAAGAAGATACTGGACAGCCATTTGTCCGAAATGGTACAGGGTTTCCTGCCTGAGCAGGCGGTTGGACTACATGACTTCCAAGATCCCTTCCAACTTTATTATTATCATCATCATCATCATCATCATCATCATCATCATCATCATCATCATTACTTCAAGTTTCAGCCAGGTTTCTCACAGAGATCCATCAGAATAAAGTTTTGAAAATATTCATATGTAGTTTTTTTTTCTTGTAGAGGTGGCAGGGATGAGGAATGTAGAGAACATAATTCTTCAAATTCCCCTGCATAAGAGTCTTAAGAGAAATTTTGAACCAATGCAAAAAAAAAAAAAAATGTCCCCTCCAGCTTTAAAAATGCTTTCAAAAATGTTGTAGCCCTGCAGTCTTTGAAAGCAGTAAGTACTTGAACCAACACTAAAAGCTTAGTACCTATTCAATCTGTACAACTTTAACCTGCCCAAGGGTTTGTATAGAGCTGATTAATCTTAACCCATACTCAGAGTGCCAAGAGCTAAGGTGAACTTTCA
>NW_015394636.1:0-1080 GCF_001527695.2 Protobothrops mucrosquamatus
AATCCAATTGATTTATTTTTTGATGTATCAACTTATAAAACTGTTTCTGTTGTTGATTTGGACCATATAATCCAATAATAAGACATCTTCTGTCATTCAAAACTAGTTCAATAAACACATATCTACCATCCGGATCAGAATCTATCAATTTAGGCATAAAATCTTGTCTCACATAAATAACTACCCCGCATTTTTTCTGCGGAGCAGATGCTATAAAGTGTGTACCCAGCCGTAAATTAATCAAATACTTTTGATCCTTTGTAGAAATATGAGTTTCTTGCAAGCACACAACATCATTCTTGTGTTGTTTCAGATAATGAAAAATCTTCTTTCTTTTCTGTGGTGAATTCAAGCCATTAACATTCCATGTCAGAAACTTTGCCATTTTTAGTGGCAGAGAGCCTCTGGAACAGTCCTTAAAGATCAGCTGTCACCGATCTCTTCGGTCTTGCACCTCTTCTTTCTTTTCTGTGGTGAATTCAAGCCATTAACATGTCAGAAACTTTGCCATTTTTAGTGGCAGAGAGCCTCTGGAACAGTCCTTAAAGATCAGCTGTCACCGATCTCTTCGGTCTTGCACCTCCCACTGGCTCCGAATCTTGATAGACTATAGAAACAGTTTCAACTTTTTGCTGTTCTTTTTCCTTACGTCTGTGGGCTGCACGGGTCATTCTCTGTACCTTCGGATCATCTTTCATCTCAATAGCCTGCTGCTTAGATCTCTCCTGTAAGTCTGTAGCACCTGAAGATGTAGCTCCTTCAACCATTTGTTCCTCAAGCGTTCCTTCCTTTCTAGTAGCTCGTGGAGATAATGGTGAACCTGCTTTCAAAACTGAAGTATAAAAATCTCTTGCTTTTAAAATAGAGTTCAATCTGTAACGTGTACCCATATAATTCACAAGTACACCAACAGGTATATCCCATCTGAATTGTATTTGTCGCTTTTTCAATTCTTCAACCAAAAAGGCAAAATCCTTCCTTCTCCTCAATATTTTAGGTGGAATTTCCTTTAAAATTATAACATCTTGTGCTACAACTTGGAATCTCTGCTTGTAAAAGGCTTGGATGATTTCATTTCGA
>NW_015394636.1:4930-6272 GCF_001527695.2 Protobothrops mucrosquamatus
GAACAGGCTTTTATTTTGAATCCACTGGATAATAATTTAAAAGTATCCATTACTGTGCTTAGGGAACAATTTAACATGTTAATAGCAGATCAGACGGCAACTAGTTTAAGGTATATGAAGTATAACACATTTTCTAATGCAAATAAACCAGGAAGGTGGTTGGCCTATCAATTACGAAAGAAGCAGAAATCAAGAATTACAGAGAAAACAGATTACAATGGTAAAATGACATTTCAACAAAATTTGATTAAAAAGAGTTTTTGGGATTTTTATTCTAAGTTATATGCTTCTGAAAAAATACAAGATGAACAAATAGATAATTACTTACAGAAGGCACACTTTCCTAGATTGTCAGATAATCAAAGGGAAAAAATGAATTGCCCAATTACGTTGGAGGAGATAAAGGGGGCAATTAAGCAATTAAAACTTGGTAAGGCACCAGGTACAGATGGATTTACAGCAATTTATTATAAGATGTTATTGGAAGAAATGATAAAACCATTAAGGGAATTGTTTAATAGTATTTTGTTGGGTGAAGCGGTGCCTCCTTCCTGGCGAACTGCTTTTATATCCTTAATACCTAAGGAGGGTCAGGATTTGACTCAGAATTATAGACCTATATCTTTACTGAATACAGATTATAAGATTTTTTCAAAAGTAATGGCAAATAGATTAATGCAAGTGTTGAATCAATTGAGTCATAGTGATCAATCAGGATTTATAACTGGAAGGTATATGAAATATAATGTAAGACAAATTATTAATTTAATTGAATATTTGGATAAGAATAATCAAAAGTAATGGCAAATAGATTAATGCAAGTGTTGAATCAATTGAGTCATAGTGATCAATCAGGATTTATAACTGGAAGGTATATGAAATATAATGTAAGACAAATTATTAATTTAATTGAATATTTGGATAAGAATAATCAAACTCCTGCTGCTTTTATCTTTTTAGATGCAGAAAAAGCATTTGATCAATTAGATTGGGGGGTTTTGTTTCAAGTTATAGATAGAATGAATTTTGGGCGGGAATTTTTGTCCGCCCTTAAGGCTATTTCTCAGCAGCAATCGGCACAGATTATAGTTAATGGGGGGGGGTAACAGAAGCGTTCAAAATTGAAAAAAGAACTAGACAAGAATGTCCATTATCTCCATTGTTATTTGTGTTAACAATGGAGATTCTGTTAATTAAAATCCGGGAGTCTTCTATAATAAAAGGAATTAAGGTTAACAAGATTGAGTATAGATTAAGAGCTTTTGCAGATGACTTAGTGTTAACATTAACTCAACCAATAGATTCGGTAATTGATTTGGTTGAAATTATTGCACAATATGGA
>NW_015394636.1:10274-11761 GCF_001527695.2 Protobothrops mucrosquamatus
GTGGGAAAATCGGTCCCTCGGCTTATACTCGGGTCGACTTATACTCGAGTATATACGGTATTTGTTTTTCTTTCTTTTTCTTTATACTTTTTCGCACTTCTATCCCTATTCTCTTTTTACTCTTTATCATTTCTTTTGACTGTTACTTTATGTTGTTTTTATGTGTATGCTTTGTAAAATGTAATAAAATTATTTGAAGCAGCTTAGAGGAACCTGGAATGGAGGCTCGCTCTCCCTTTTTTTTGGTCAAGGGAAACAAGAAAGACATCCAGTCTAGATCTTTATGGCACCAAAAGTAGGTCTGTACATTAAAAACACACCACACTTCCACATCAACAAAGCAAAGTGGGAACGCAGCTAAAGAGACTCTGAAACAGCCCTCTAAGTTCTGCAAAGGACCTAACATCTTCGATTCTTAATTTCTGGCAATGCACTTTGCAAAGACCTCTTGTGAATCCTTTGAACACAGCTAGTAAAATGTCCTTAGTCTCACCTTCAAATCTTGAAGAAGGCTGAAATGGAAACATGTATGGAAATATAGTAAAGTGTCATGCATTCTTATGGTTAATCTTTAGGTAGGTTTCAGAAACAAAATGAGTCATTTCTACTCATGATTTTTGTACCATTTCAGAATCAGTTCTGGGGCTATCTCTTCCCACTGTGTTATTTCTTCTTGGAAGCTCAGCTGATTAATTTCTAGCTCAGCTGCTTTGAAATTCTGCAAAACCTGTGTGTTATCTGTTGTTCAATTGGCAGGAACTCTTACTTCCTTTGGGCTTCAACTGATGTTTATGATTTATCTTTGTAGGTTCCCTTTCAAATCAGTGGCTTAGAATTTTGTGGGTACACAATGCTTCTGAGTTTTCTTTAAAAACATTCATCTGGGATGTATTAACCTTTGCCCAATCCTCCCCACTGTTCCAACCCATACAAGGAATGGGTAAGATTGACAATATATCTATTTTCTTGTTTTCTTCTACAAGAAACCAGTCAAATTTTATATTTTATAGTTTTGATTTGTTTTCAGAGAGACTGCTTGTAAATGGGGAAGATGTTAGCATTTTCTTTTCTTTCCTTTTCATGGGGGAAGAGGAAAAGGTGAGAAGATCTTTGTTTCTCTGCCAAACAGCTGTCAGCATCCTTTTCAGGGTATCTGCTATAGGTTTTGTTCAGAAGATGCACTTCTATGTCCCCCCCTCCAGGAACTAAAGCAACATAAAATCAAAGTTATAGTGGGATGTGGAATTATCAACATGCTGTCCTTTCACCCCTGTGGTGGGATGAAACTCACAAATGGAACACACAGCTAGAGGGATTTAAATTATTTAAAAGAAACAGATCAAATAAAAGAGGAGGTGGAGTTGCTCTCTATATAAGAAATAACTACATCTCCACAGAAATAGAGCACAACAATGACGAAAACTGTCTTGAATGCATTTGGGTCAATATAAAAGGGAGAAAAAATGACATTGCCATAGGTGTATACT
>NW_015394637.1:0-1197 GCF_001527695.2 Protobothrops mucrosquamatus
TGAAATTTCTTAATAAATGGGGTCCACAGCAATTTTGCTGGGTTGAGTGGGGCAGTGGGACAAGATGGCTCCTCTGATTCTCTGGTCCTATCCATAAAGGACTTTAAAGATAATGACCAACACATTGGATTGGATCCAGGTATAAATTGGCAACCAGTGCAGCTCATGCAACAACAGTGTTACAAGTGTCACCCTAGAGGTTTCCAGAACTATCCGCATCACTACATTCTGTACTAATTATTGCATCCAAATGCTCTTCAAGAGTAGCTCCATGTAAAGCACATTGCAGCATTCCAGAAAGGAGATAACCAGGGCATGATTGCACTGTGCACTGGGTTGAAGATGTCTTGCATTTTTATCAATAGCAAAAGAGCCATCTTACCCTGAGTGCAAGGAGAACATTTGGTTTAGCATTGATTCATGATTCCTCTCCCCTCCCCTCCCCTCCCCTCCCCTCTCCTCTCCTCCATTCAGGATTTAATACAGGAGTTGAAATGTCAATTCATTCATCAGGTCTACATCTCTGTTCACTATGGGGACCAAAATTTTGGAGTGCTTATATCTGAACATAGAAAGGAGGACTAGAGAATGAAAGAGGCACTGAGAGAAGTGACTGGATTCTGGAAGCTTCAAAGAGATTTGCCTGCCTCTTGGCTTCTGAGGAGATTTGAAACCTCAAAGTATGGCTACCCAAACAAATGATTCCCTCCAGACATTGACAATTGCAAGAATGTCACACAATCCTCTTCCAAAGACCCAATCAAGGTCATTAAGTAGCAATCTGAAGATGTATTGAAAAAGATAAAAAGCCAGAGATGCTATGTCAGAGATGTCATAATACTTGTCCTACATCTTTATTTCAGTTTAGCCTTGAAAATATATAGTTGAAATAAATATACATAATATAAAGAAATATATTTAAAAAGTCTATCAAAATGGTCTTTTATGGAAAAATGTTGCAATACATGCTATTCTCAAATGTCAGCCTCTTTCCTCTAATGCCACTCACCTTCCATGGTGGAGATGGTTCCTTTTGCACAAGGATGACAGTCATAGCAGCAGATGGGCTTCCCTTCCTGAACCACCTTCATGAATCCTGGATGGCAGCTTTTCACACACCTGGAAGGAGGCAGGGGCTAAACAGAGACAACATCCAGAAAACGATAACATCAAGATTAATTAATGAATTAATTAACA
>NW_015394637.1:5724-6837 GCF_001527695.2 Protobothrops mucrosquamatus
TAAATTCATCTGTTCCCAGCCTGTTTTAAAGAAGCACTCATCAAGAATCCATTACTGGACCCTACCATCCTACAATTTTCATCCAGTCTCTCCATATGTCTCACCAATCTCACCACTAACATGTCTCAACATATGTGTGTATTCAAACTTTTAAACAAGAAAGTATTTATTGGTGAATAAATGACCCTTGAATTTTTTTTAAAAAATGTCGCTTTTGCATTGTAGCCATTTTTCTCCTATTGTTACCTGAAATTCAGGCATCCTGAATTTGGCATAGAGCTATTACAATGAATTTGACAGAGAAAAACACTATTAGTTTTTGCAAAAGTCACTTTTTACCCCAACCAACAATACAAATCACAGCAAATTAAAAAAGGCATTTATTAAGATGAGGGAGGTGTCAAGTCTTTTGATAGTGTACAAAAAGAAATGATACATACATTTAGTTTATGTGATATATCAGAAAGCAACTAATCAAAAATAAAGGATGATTACATGTAAGAATTGAACAATAGAAAACATGGATTACAGATAACATACCTACCAGGTGGGTAGGTATCTTACTTAAAACGTGCAACTGTATTCAAGAACTTTCAGAATATTTTCTCTATAGTTTAGTGGCTGAAAAAATTAGTTCTCACAAATTAAAAAAGTGTCCTTGATTCAGAAGAAAAATGTGCTTTCCTAAAGTATAAAAAAGGTCTACATTGCCATGCTAAAATGCTAATATTTCCTTATTATAAGCTGATAATGAAACCCCAAATGCCAAGTAATACTGCCAGACATAGAAAGATAAGAAGATGGAAACTGGACTTAAGTAGGAGATCACTTTAAAAAGCAGTCAGAAAAAGTGGGTTTTCCCATGAGAAGAACCTAATGATGATTTAAAATATTATATCTCCAGATATAATATATTTCCAGAACATCCATCAGAATCACTTTTCTACTTCACTTTTCAACATCAGTTGCTGCTTTGTATTCAAGTCTGGTCTTAGCACAATGATGTAACACTTAGGGATGAAGATGCAACCCAGCAGCCCAGCACTGGAAGCCAAGATGGAGAAGACCTGCACAGCCACCATGTATTTCCCTTTGGTGCTCAGATAGGTAGGC
>NW_015394637.1:10708-15602 GCF_001527695.2 Protobothrops mucrosquamatus
TCACCACAGCCTCTTTCAAGGCAGCCGGCAAGAACCCCTCACTCAAAGAAGCGTTGACGATTCCCTGGAGCCAGCCTCGTGTAACCTCCCGGGAGGCCAGTACCAGCCAGGAGGGACACGGGTCCAGTAAACATGTGGTGGTGTTCAGCCGTCCCAGCATTCTGTCCATGTCCTCGGGGGTCACAGGATCAAACTCTTCCCATAAAATGGACTCAAGACCTGCCTCCATTGGCCTTCCTGAACTAGTCCAATCGGAGGCTAACCCGGCCCGGATCCGATCAATTTTGTCATGCAGGTAACACCCAAATTCCTCTGCCCGACCCTGCAAAGGGACATCCCGGACCCTCTGATGAAGGAGGGAGCGGGACACCCCAAACAGGGCGGCAGATCGGTTACCTGCAGACGCGATAAGAGCGGAGAAATAGTTGCGTTTCGCCGCTCTTATCGCTACTAGGTAAGTCCTCAAATGGGACTTTACCAATTTCCGATCGGATTCGGAGCGGGTGGCCCTCCAATTACTCTCTAGGCATCTCTTCCGACTCTTCATCACCCTCAGCTCCTCGGAAAACCAAGGAGCCAAGGTAGACCGGCTTCGGGTGAGGGGCCGCAAAGTCACGACCCGGTCCAGGGCCCCCGCGGCCGCACCATTCCAGGCGGCCACCAGGTCCTCAGTCGAGCCGCGGGTCAAGGTCTCAGGTATTGGCCTAAGCTCCGTCTGGAACCTCTCAGGGTCCATCAGGCGCCTGGGGCGGAACCATTTTGTCACTTCTGGTTCCGCCTCCCCACGGTGGGGCATAGTGGTAAGAAAGGCCAGCCGAAGGAGAGAGTGATCTGACCATGACAGGGGCTCAACAACCATTTCCCCTAAACCATGATCACTCAGCCACTGGCCGGAGGCAAAAACTAAGTCCAGTGTGTGTCCCCCAGTGTGGGTAGGGACATCAACTAATTGGGTCAGGTCCATGGCCGTCATGGAGGCCATGAACTCCCGAGCCACCTCAGATGCTTCACCTAACGATGGCAGATTGAAATCCCCCATGACTAACAGTCTGGNCCTTCATTTTTAATGCTATCATGTCCATGATAAAACTTTGTCTTCATTTACAAGAAAGGACCTTTGACATATTGCATAACTACAACTTTTTTCCCTGGCAAAGTCAGACCTGTGGAATTTTGTAAGTGCCCAACATGGTAGATATCTGGATGGAGATGCCAGTCTCAGATCTTTCAAGAAAGGCCACTGTGTTTCTCTGTCTTCCACAGCTGTAGTTGGGAACATTGGCCTCCCCCTCCGAAAGCAGGTCCAGCAAAACATCTGAAGTCATTCGTGGATTGAAATAATTTTCATAGACATTGTAACCTAGGGTGATGTTGGGTAAGAGATGGGAATCCTAGTTGATCTCCTGGATGGCAAAAAGATATGACAGCACTTTCCAGTATTCTGGCTTTGCTTTCCTAGAAATATATTGTATTAGAACTCAATCAATTTAAATAATATTTTATTTAACCTCTATTTACAAAAATACTTCTAATCCAGGTAAACCCAAGTGATCCTCTGAATGGATTGTCACATTCATAAAAATATTAAAATGAAACAAAACAAAAACAATAATCTATAACCAGTAAATATTTTAAGATCAATTTCAAAGGTACAGACAGCTCCAGTTTGTAGCAAAAAATACTTTCTGCAGTTCTTAATATTTAGAGATTTGACCTATTCTTCTATATTAAAGATAAAATCATTAAATCATAAAGTTGGAAAGGGCCACTCACATCACCAAGGTCACTAATATGTTGTATATACAAATATAATGTATAATAAACATCTGGGACTGTTAACAAAGCTTTTATGTTATACCTGTCTGTTGTGTTTAGATTTTGAAGTCTCCTGGATACAGATTTAGCCTACATTAAAATCATTATAAGGGTCACCGCGATGTAAAAAAGTTGTTGAGACTCTAGAAAGAGTACAGAGAAGAGCAACAAATATGATTAGGGGACTGGAGGCTAAAGCATATAAGGAATGGCTGCTGGAATTGGGTATGTCTAGTTTAATGAAGAGAAGGACGAGGGGGGGACATGATAGCAATGTTCCAATATCTCAGGGGCTGCCACAAAGAAGAGGGAGTCAAACTATTTTCCAAAGCTCCTGAAGGCAGGACAAGAAGCAATGGGTGGAAACTAATCAAGGAGAGAAGCAACCTAGAACTAAGGAGAAACTTCCTGACAGTTAGAACAATTAACCAGTGGAACAACCTGCCTCCAGAAGTGGTGAATGCTCCAACACTGGAAGTTTTTAAGAAGAGACTGGATAGCCATTTATCCAAAATGATATAGGGTGTCCTGCCTGAGCAGGGGGTTGGACTAGATCAGTGGTGGCGAACCTATGGCACGGGTGCCAGAGGCGGCACTCAGAGCCCTCTCTGTGGGCACGCACGCTGTTGCCCCATTCCTAGGCCTTCAGCTGGGTTTTATAAAACCTTTTCGCTTTTTTTGCCGCCGTGTGCAAAAAAAAAAAAAGGTTCAATCAATCAGTCAATTTCAACTTCTCGTGGGAAAAAAAAGATCTTGCAAAGTTGGAACTGATTGATTGAACTTTTTAGTCCCACCCAGTCTGCCGTTACCACCGCAGCCATGCCCACCCAATGGGCCACACTCACCCAATTGGCCACACCCAGTCAATGGGCCACACCCACCTGGCACCCGACGATGCATAAGTGGGTTTTGGGTTGCAGTTTGGGCACTCGGTCTCTAAAAGGTTCGCCATCACTGGACTAGATGACCTCCAAGGTCCCTTCCAACTTTACTACTACTACTACTACTACTACTACTACTACTACTACTACTACTACTACTACTACTACTACTACTACTACTACTACTAATAATAATAATAATAATAATAATAATAATAATAATTATTATTATTATTATTATTATTATTATTATTATTATTATTATTATTATTATTATTATTATTATTATTATTATTATTATTATTATTATTTTTCTTCCGTTCAATTGTGTCCAGTTTTTCAGAAGTGGTTTCCCCTTATCTTTTTCATTAGGCTAAGTGGAACTGACATGCCCAAGGTCTCTCAGTTAGCTTTGTGCCTAAGGTAGGACTAGAATTACTGTCTCCTGGTTTCTAGCTGATGCCTTAGCCACCACCCCAAACTGGTTGTCAAGATTATGATACCTGCCATCAATTCAAAATGGGATTCAGAGACATAGAAATTCAGTGAGTATACAAATTCCTGTGGGCAATTCCTTCATATTATCCGTGAATTGGGGTCCTGAAAAAAGAATTATTTTCAGTACAGAGGAAAAATACAGCAGTCCTTAAGGAGCAGAAAGGAGCAACCTCCTTCTTTTTTTCCACCCATAATCTAGTTCTGTTTGTAGGATGTTAAGGAAATCGATATGTGAACAAAATGTAGCAAAAGTAGGCAGCTGAAATGCAGTGGTGCACTCACCGGAATGGCTGAGTTGAAGGAGTTGTGTTGAAGCTTAATGGTTGAAACTTAGCCCTGGTTGCAGAGATTATGCCACCAATCAAAAGCTCTCCTGGCCTATAATGGTTGGGTGGGTTCATCCCATCCCTACATTGAGTTAGGAGGCATTTGACTTTGTGTGTCCCACAGACTCCCTGGGGCCAAAAGAGCAGCACAAGGAGAAAAAGCAGCAACATGATTAGTGTTCCCGATTGAGCTTCCTGCATTGTGCTTGCCTTTAACAACAGTCTAGAGGAAGAAATGGAAGAAAACAACCCTTTTCTGAGACAGAACCTTTAGGAGTGTTCCTTACACAAACATAGTCCTGCCATGTTTCACATCTCAAGGAGAGGGGACTAATTGCGGCTCCAGAGTGCTCAAAAAGACCTCCCCCAGCTCTTTCTCTAGACCCGTTTATGCACCATGTCTTTTCAATGCCATGAACTCAGTCAACAAAGCTTTAGTGCATGTTATGGAGATGAAAACATATTATTGACATCTCCCTATCAAATCTTCTGAAAGTGTACAGAAAAATCTCTGGAGATTTTTGCAGCAAGATAACAAGTAAATCACTATGATTTGAATAAGGGCAAATTGATTTCAGTTGAAAGCATTATTTGAATTCAGCCCTAGCTTGTGACTAAATGGGAGATCCCAATTTGGCTGTTTGTGGCCTATTCAACAAACATGGTTTAACAAACCACTGTTTAATATGATATATAATATGATGGTTAGAACAATTAACCAGTGGAAAACCTGCCTCCAGACGCGGTGAATGCGCCAACACTGGAAGTTTTTAAGAAGAAACTGGACAGCCATTTGTCCGAAATGATATAGGGTTTCCTGCCTGAGCAGGGGGTTGGACTAGATGACCTCCAAGGTCCCTTCCAACTTTATCATTATTATTATATAGCTTTCTTTTTCTGACAGATTTGCCCCCACCCCCAATGTAGAGATGGGATACAAAGCCCCCCCCCCCCAGGCCACATAGGACCTCTTGCATTGCACCATCTTAGTGGCTGCTCTTATATTTTGGAACAATTTTATTCCTGCGACAAGGAATACACCCATCTTCCCAGATTTCAAGACAAGCGTTGAAAACTCAACTCTCCTGCAGGGCTTAAAGAGGTTGATGACACGTGACCTTATGCTAACTACATTATATCCAATGGGGTCTTGATTGCATTTGTTTGATTGCTATTTTTTTTTATGAGAAACCACTATGGGTCCATGGAAGTGTGTGGTCTATAAGGGATCATATAAATTGATCAATCAATCAATGCTTCTCTATTATGAGGAGTATGTTTGTTTTCTTCACTCTTGGGTAGTGTCCACATGACACCCTAAATCAGGACAATATAGAGACTTTGCAGTGTGTTCATTGCAAATGAACAAGTACT
>NW_015394637.1:16776-20468 GCF_001527695.2 Protobothrops mucrosquamatus
CCTACATTGCACTGCAGAACAATCTCTCTAGGCTGTGAATACATGTCAGAATCAGGGAATGAAGGAAAGACTCCTAACCAAGTGAAACAAATGACAACCTGGACACTGGAACAAGAAAGAATGAGGGAGTTGGCCAGACTCTTGCCTAGCCACTTCCTCACTCTGTTTCCTGGCTTTGTGGCCAAGAAGGCAAGCACCACCATGATTGTTTTGGCCAAGACAGAAGATACAGCAATGGAGAAAATGATGTTGAAGACTGTTTGTCGGAGGAGGCAGGTGGCTCTCCTTGGCTGGCCAATGAAGAGAAAGGAAGTCAAGAAGGAAAGCAGAAGGGAGATCAGGAGGATGTAGGAGAGGTCCCGGTTGTTGGCTTTTACTATGGGAGTTTCTTGGAATTTAATGAAGATTCCAAAGACAAAGATTGTGGTTAAGATTAGGAATAGAGCAAAGGTAGTAAGGATGATTCCCAAAGTCTCTTGATGGGACAAAAAGGTGACATTTTTGGTGATACATTGATCTTGGTTCTTATTCTGATATTGATCTTCTGGACATCTGATGCAGTAGTTTGCATCTGCAAAAGACAAATGTAACATCTACCATGAATTTATAGGATAGGAGTTAGATTAATGAATATGTATGTGGATGTGCTTGCATTAGTAAGTGTCCAAAGTTGATAAAGTGAAAAAATGTAGCTAGATTAAAAAGGGAGAGAATTTGAGGGAAACATATTTAACTTGACAAATACCTCTATTTTTCTCCTGTTCTTTTCCATCTCTGGGATTACAGAGAAAAAAAGGGGTGAAGGACAACCATCTTTGTCAAGTGGTAAGGTCTCTAATGGACTAGAACTGGCCAACCTGACAGGGTTGAAATATTCCTGTTCCCAAAACTCAGTTTGATTTGTCCCATAACTTATTAATATTAGGATAACATTTAAATATAATTAATACTGTTCAACCATTTATTGATTCATTTGTCCACCAAATGAATAAATGATATAAAATATCTGATTTGACTTTCCCCTATCATAGCTATAATATGGAAAGGTTTCTCACCAGCACCAATATATTCACCCAAACAGCTATTCCACAGGAAACACAGACCCTACTTCTGGGAAATATTAATAATAATAATAATAATAATAATAATAATAATAATAATAATAATAATAATAATAATAATAATAATAATAATAATAATAATAATAATAATAATAATAATAATAATAATAATAATAATAATAAAGTTGGAAGGGACCTTGGAGGTAATAATAATAATAATAATAATAATAATAATAACAATAATAATGATGATGATGATGATGATGATAAAGTTGGAAGGGACCTTGGAGGTCATCTAGTCCAACCTCCTGCTCAGGCAGGAAACCCTATACCATTTCGGACAAATGGCTGTCCAGTCTCTTCTTAAAAACTTCCAGTGTTGGAGCATTCACCGCTTCTGGAGGCAAGTTGTTCCACTGGTTAATTGTTCTAACTGTCAAGAAGTTTCTCCTTAGTTCTAGGTTGCTTCTCTCTTTGGTTAGTTTCCATCCGTTGCTTCTTGCCCTGCCTTCAGGCGCTTTGGAGAATAGCTTGACTCCCTCTTCTTTGTGGCAGCCCCTGAGATATTGGAACACTGCTATCATGTCCCCTCTCATCCTTCTCTTCGTTAAACTAGACATACCCAATTCCAGCAACTGTTCCTTATATGTTTTAGCCTCCAGTCCCCTAATCATCTTTGTTGCTCTTCTCTGTACTCTTTCTAGAGTCTCAACACCTTTTTTACATCATGGTGACCAAAACTGGATGCAGTATTTTAAGTGTGGCCTTACCAAGGAATTGTAAAGTGGTATTAATACTTCACGTGATCTTGATTCTATCCCTTTGTTAAATCTTGGAGGAAGATGGTTAAGTAGAAATGAAGCTATCCTGAAAATATCCCAAGATGATAGACTAGAGTTCGTGTGAGTTGGTTTTCATTCTCCTTGATGGAGATCTTCATACGTAGAAGCAACATCATAGTCTTTGTCAAGATGAAGTAACAGGCTACTTCCTGTCATTTCAACTGATGCTTCACAAAGCTACAGAAGTTTCTCCTTAGCTGCTTGATTTCCTCTACATCTCAAAAATTCATTCCAATTGATTCTGGCACATTATTGCTACCCCCCCCTTGGTGAAATCAGTCATTGTAGTTAAATAAATACTGCATGCCTTTGCCCCCAAATATCCACATTTAAAATATCTTCATTGAAAGGACTGTGTTGATTCCCACTCACCCACCTTCTTGGGTAGAAATCCTCCCTTCTGCACAAGGGGCACAGTTGTAGCAGCAGTTTGGTTTTCCCTCCTGGACTACTTTGAAATATCCATGCTGGCAAGCTTCCACACACTGGGAGTAAGGCAATGTCTGAAAGTGAACAGAATTGGATTGAGAAGCATCTGCAAACATCAGCTATAAAATGAGATATAGAGTTGGAAGGGGTCAACAAACTAGGTATGTGCTAAATCAGGGGTGTCAAACTCAATTTTATTGAGGGCTGCATTAGCATTGCGGTTGCCCTTGGGGGGCTGGGTGGGTGTGGCCAGGGTGGGTGCGGCCTATTGGGTGGGTGTGGATGGAGTGGGTGTAGTCTACTGGGTGGGCATGGCCAGCTCTACATCGTTCGCGTCAAGGGTGCGTGTGGGGGCCTGGGCAGGAGTGGGACAGATCTGAGGGTCTCTGGCAGAAGGAGGTGGGACCGGGGCAAGTGCCAAGGCATGGTCCATTTCTTCATTCCTCACAAAGGGTGACACCTCCCCAGCATGCATCCGGGGGCAGGGCCGACGTGGCAGGGGCTGGTTCCTCGCTGTTTCTAGACAGCATTGTGGAGATAAGACTGAATGCATTTCAGCACAGATGGCCCCACAAAATTGTACATTGGCTCCCGGCCGGCCTGGGCCAGGGCCAAGGCACCTGGAGCCATTCCCTCACTGTTTCCAGGATGGCTTCGCGAGCCACATGAAACCACTTTGCAGGCTGCATCCGGCCCCCGGGCCTTGTGTTTGACATATCTGTGCTAAATGGATTAGAAATGGAACATTCTGTTTCTCCTCCAGGCCAAACTGTGGTGGCCATTCCAGGGATGTTCAACAATTGTCTGGAAAGTTATTCTTGAAACTGGCAGTTGTTTGTGATAATTATACATGCTGCCATTTTGG
Organism: Protobothrops mucrosquamatus; assembly: GCF_001527695.2. NCBI lineage: Eukaryota > Metazoa > Chordata > Lepidosauria > Squamata > Viperidae > Protobothrops > Protobothrops mucrosquamatus. The sequence goes on from NW_015394637.1 coordinate 19,974, forward strand.
AGACTGACATGGAAGACTGCCATAGCAATTCTGGAAAAAAAAAACATATCAGTATGATCCGGAGGAGAAACGGGAATTCTAGAATCCTCAAGCACAATAGATATTGCATTTCTATAGCCAAACTCTGGCTACAATGTCAACCTCTTTAATTTATAAATGTCCAAATGAACATGTGCAACTTAAATGAATTTACTCGCCCCCCCCCCTTAAATGCTGCATACATTTCCCTCCACCCGCACATCATTTCGCTCTGTGTTCTTGGAAAGGAAGTTGGCTATACGACACAAAACACATTCTCCATTGCTATTGTTGAATTAAAAGGCCACAAGTCTAAAGCCTGTATTTGAAGGCAGTCAATCTGATATATAATTTGGGAAGGGAGGGGATACTCATTGAGATAATGGACAAAACTAAAGAGATGGGATATTTTCCTCACCTGGTTCATTCTGTGGTACCTCGTGATGGCTTCCTTGTTGATGCTGAATTTCACTCCTG
>NW_015394638.1:0-1112 GCF_001527695.2 Protobothrops mucrosquamatus
AGAATAAATTCTACCATAACTGAACTTAAATGTTAATGCGACTTATTTTTGAGGTCTCCCAAAACGCTCACATTTTTGAAGTTTAAAGCACTAACCTTTTCTCTTGCTCAATCACAGAGCAAACTTTTATCTGACAAGGTAATTTAGAAATATGTACACTGGGGAAAAAATCTTGCAAGTTATATATATATATATATATATATATGTTTCTTTAGTTCTTGTGCTTTTTATTAGGTTTTTCAAAGCTGCTTATTTCTCAAGAGAAAAGAATAGCAATAGTCGTATGTGTGTGCTAATTTGCTACATGAAAACATATCTTTCCATTCCACACCCAAGTCAAGGTATCTCCTCAGTTCACCTTTTCTACATGTGTGCTTAAGTACTCAAAAATAATCTGTTGTCAGAATTTTTAAGGCAGCGAAAAAAGGTTGCAGTTTTGTAAGTACAGTACATGGTAGAAGTCATGTACTTACTTAGTAGTCTGGTTCTCAGGCTTTGTTGACATCAAGGTACTGATCAAGTTTGCTGCAGAGTTTCATCCCACATCCCAGCTAGCTTCCTTAGTGCAAGAGTTAAGAAATGCACAAGGAAAATTCACTGGGAATTGTGGAAAAGCATCTACAGCAAACCTGATCAATATCTTACAAATGACCTTCCAAAATCCTGAGCCCAACCACTAAATAGTTATAGCAAACTTTGGCTATCTCTGATCCAAATAACGTTTGTCAACAAATTGTACAATCCTATATCCAATAGAGCCCCTGGATTGCCATTGCCTGATGAACACCTGACTTTTACTCTCACATTTGGGATTTAGTGACCACAAACCGACCAGGCCCTTTGTCCCTGAACAGCATCTTCATTAATATTATTTGTTACAGTAAGTCTTATGTATTTTTAACAAATCAATCTTCCTCCCTCCCTCCCTTTTTCCCTTTCTTCCTTCCCTGCCTGTCACTCTGTCATTATCCTACTTACTTACAGGTACTTCCCCATGCCTCCTTACTTACTTCCACATTCCCCCTCCTTCCTTCCCTCCCTCCTTTCCTCTCTCCCTTTCATCCCTTCCTTTTTCTACCCTCTCTTCCTTCTTTCTTCTGTTCCTTATATCT
>NW_015394638.1:3713-6984 GCF_001527695.2 Protobothrops mucrosquamatus
ATAGAAATAGAGTTACTAGTATTGACCTAAGGGGAAGTAGGATATATTAAAATAATAATAGATTAGTTATATGTATAACTGAGTTAATTATATTGAAATAATTTGAATTGTACAAATATGATTTTGTTTTGATTAATTGATGGCCTTGCCACCATGTAAAATAAAACCAATAAAAAATTTTGTTGGAAAAAAAAAAAAACATCTCAAAACCAACCAACTAAAGCCCTCCAAATCATCTTAAGTGAATCAAAGATCCAGTAGCCCAAGAAATAAAAACAGGAGTCATTTACAACATACAGTGTAAGGACTGTAACAGCCATTATGTAGGGCAGACAGGCATATGACTAGCAAAACATATCCATGAACACCAACTAGCAGACAAAAGACACAATGAAAACTTCTTAATTTATCATTAATTTGCTTTCTTTGGGGTGGGCCTTGGAGGCAACTCAGGAGTTCAGGACCACCATGGCAACCATGGGCCTATCCTAGGTCATTCATGAAACAGTGGCCACAAACCAGACATCATCTTGTCAGAGCAATGGCAACGTGATCTGAGAGGGGAGCCACCTCTGTGCCTTTTGTCATAGTTAGATCACATCCTGGTGACTTTGAGGTTCTTATCGCCCTCTGAAGGGAGGTAGCACCTATTGAACTGATCTGCCTCCAGCAACTGATGGATTTGGTGGGACTCCAAAGGAAACTGAGGGTTATACCTGAAACTCTGCTGCATGGTCCTACTGAGGCTCTGGCCCAGTCTAGAACTGGGAGGTGTCCAAGGCCTTCAGTAGAATCAGGCCTGTGATCTCTCTTGGTCCATTCCTCCCACCACTCCCCATTGTTTATAGAAGAACTTAGGAAGATGAAAAGGGTCAAGAGACGTCTAGAGCGCCGCTGGAGGACGATGAGGAATGAATCTGAATGAGCATGAGTTAAAGCCGCTATTAAGGCCTACCTTGGTACCGCAGCAAAACTTCAATATATCTGTGCTCATATTGTATCCAGAGAGTGACACTACATAAGGGAACCATGGGTAAGGAGGGGGGGTGCGAGAAGTTAATCTTCAGACTGTGCAGAAAAATTCTGCACAGATAATTTTTACCAAATAACTTCCACATAATCTTAGACATAAATATGAAAAAGGGAACACCCATATTTGAAAAAGGTTTCCCAAAGTTTCAGCGTAGTCCTAACAGACCTACTATTATCAATGTTTCAGCATCTCTCCAAAAGCTCTTCTTTGGGACAGCTTTCTTTGCAGCAGCTTTCAGATGCAGCTTAGCAAAAAGGTGCCAACTGAAATTAAAATTTATGTCCATCCACTATCATGATCTGCTTCTGAAATACCAGGAATCTGTAACCATGGATTACATTCTTGTCAACAAGAACAAACAGTTTATCTATATTAGATCAGATTCATTCCAGTCAGAATACATTTGGCTATCCAATTCTTCATTATTATTGAAGAAGCAACTAGAGAATTAACAGAGATTTAAATACCTTTCCAATTCCTGGGTTGTCTTTGACTTTTGATACAGCTCTTAAAAGGCATGGTGGTGCTGGAGGAGGATACATCTGTAGGGTGCCACTAAAATTAGTGGCGTAGAGAGAGACACCATGGGAATGCAGCAAAGGTGCATGATGCTTCTTTTTCTTTGAGGACAGGTTAAGTTTCTGGGCAGCTCTGAACAAAACAAGGCCAAGAAAAAAGTTAGCATTATTATATACAAAGAGAATTAATATTGGTATAAAACAGATATTCAGCACCATGACCACTTGTTTAACAAAGCAAGCAATTTTACTCTATAATTAGATTTTATAAGAATTTAAATGTCAGCAATAATAGAAATAGATTAAAAAATGAAATGGCAAGATATTTGTGTAATTTTTCTCTCTAAAAGAGTTTTTTAGATTCTAACTTAAAAAAAAAACAAAAAACTTTGGCAGAAGCCTAGAAGAATCAGATTAAAGTCTGCCAGAACCTCAAGTCATAAAACACTGAAAGAATCCAGTTATCATTTGCAGGGCCAGATGGGCTTTTGCTGTTGCTAACATTTATACAAAAGTTACATTAATTCGTATCCTAACAAGGTAACAGACAAAGCAAAAACTTTTGGCAAAAGCAAATTAGTTGTACTGAAGCTTGCAAACCTTCCCTCTCCCCCAAACTATGTGTAAAAATCAAAAGAAGGATGGAAATTTTGGGTGCAGAGGGGAGGGATAAAAGAGGAAGAGTGGTCTAAAATCAAGTCCAAGGCTGCCACAGCAACCAATTGGAATTTTAGCAGCATGGTTATGTGTAGGGTTATAAAATTTGTTCTTAATTTTACTATCTCATATAAAAAGAAAAATGCATTGAAGGGCACTTTTTAATGTTCCAAACAGTAGCACATTAGTTTGAAAAAAAATTGATTTCCATGCACAAAAATAGCTAGGACTACAAGCAATGGAGAAATCCATCTAATTCCAGATCAAGCCATTTACCATGTGTTCATTCCACTCCACTCACATAAAGCTCATATTAATCCATACAAAACAGGCATTTAAATTTAAATATGCCATAGCCTTGCCTTCTTTCAAAGTTAGCATTCTAGAAGTCAGTTATATTAAAGCATTATTTTGGTATATTTGTAAAGATGAAAACTGAATGGCAAAATTTGAGAAGTGAAAAATCTGAAGAATAATCACCTCACAAGCCCATGCATCAACAGCTATGCCCTCTTGAATCCCTCAAAGACCAAAGAGAGAACACACAATGTGGTCCCTGGCCAAAATTGCCTATCCTTTCTTTAGGCTTAATCTCCATCAAGAATTGTGTTCTGCGACTCTTGATTATTCCCCATTTCCCACCCCATCCTCCACCCGTAGGAATACAAATATTTTTTTCCCTAGCATTCAGATGATGTTTGTTTTGATGCATAAGCAACAATGATCATTCCTTAGCATGCAATTATGTATGAACAGAACAATACACTCATTTTCCTCTTCCTTGATCTTTTAACTTATAACCATGAAGTACATGCCATTATTTTAAATTGTAAACTACCTTGGATACATTTAGCAAAAAGATGGAAATCTATTTAATGGAATAACTAACCAAATAAAAGCCTATAGTATGCATTACTAGGATAATTAAGGCTGACTCTCAGTTCATTCTACAAACATAATATAACATCTGCCCACAAAAGAATTTGCAAGATATATTCTATTTTAGAATATAGCAAGGATCTCTCTTGAGCACAAAATATGAGCATATAACAGCAACAAAATA
>NW_015394638.1:10549-11761 GCF_001527695.2 Protobothrops mucrosquamatus
CAAATGGCTGTCCAGTCTCTTCTTAAAAACTTCCAGTGTTGGAGCATTCACCGCTTCTGGAGGCAGGTTGTTCCACTGGTTAATTGTTCTCACTGTCAGGAAGTTTCTCCTTAGTTCTAGATTGCTTCTCTCCTTGATTAGTTTCCACCCGTTGCTTCTTGTCCTGCCTCCAGGCGCCTTGGAAAATAGCTTGACTCCCGCTTCTTTATGGCAACCCCTGAGATATTGGAACACTGCTATCCAATATTGGAACACTGCTATCCAATCAAGCTATATAAGACTCTAAAGTCATATAAACCCTCCACAGCCCAGAACTCCTGATAATGCACAGCTCCCAGTTATGGGGGAGGTTTAGCTGAATATATTAATATCTATCCAACAAATCTTAGCAGCCCACAAAAACAGGCTTTCTCCATTCTTTTTCTCCATTTTCTTTATATGTATTTCTCTGTAGAATAAGGCAATGAGGATGTTCTAATTTTCCATTATCAGCTCATTTCACTATGGCAATCCTATGATTAATACATCTGAACCACTTAATACTTAGGAGAGATAGTTCAGTGTAATTCATGACGTCTCTCTTTCTCCCATATAGATTCTATGGAAAATGCCACACAAGGTATAAAGCAGGGGTGTCAAACTGCTGGCCCATGGGCCAGACACATCATTATTATTACTTTACTTTAACTTTAACTTATATGCCGCCCTTCTCCCCCATGGGACTCAGGGCGGCTCACAGCATATTAAAAAACAATACAAAACATTTCCCTATAAAAGCCAATTAAAAACCAAATATTTGTAGCTGTGTCTTATTTAAAATCCTTAAAAATTGTCCCTATTTAAAAATTCACCCTAGGTCAGTCCCGCTTGCTGAAAAAGCCATGTCTTGAGGGCGCGGCGGAAGGTTAAGAGATCCGGAATCATCCGGATCTCGGGGGGTAGTTCGTTCCAGAGGGTGGGGGCACCCACAGAGAAGGCCCTCCCCCTGGGGGTCGCCAGCCGACATTGCTTGACCGACGGCACCCTGAGGAGGCCCGCTCTGTGGGAGCGTACCGGTCTGTGGGAGGGAATCTGTGGCAGAAGGCGGTCTCGGAGGTATCCAGGTCCTATGCCATGGAGCGCTTTAAAGGTGGTAACTAACACCTTAAAGCGTACCCGGAAGGCCACTGGCAACCAGTGCAGCTCGCGCAGCAGCGGCGTTACATGGGAGCG
>NW_015394638.1:12888-13990 GCF_001527695.2 Protobothrops mucrosquamatus
ACAAGTTAGGGGCCTAGGGGTCGACCTCTGTCCCCCTGCCAATACAGACTGCGTACGGTCGGTGAGGAAGGAGGAGAACCACTGCATAACAGTGCCTCCCACTCCTAACTCACCGAGACGCCGCAGCATGATACCGTGGTCCACAGTATCAAAAGCCGCTGAGAGGTCCAAAAGCACAAGGACAGAGGAATAACCCCTGGGATAAAATAAATAATCTGCGCATGCCCAAGATGGCGGATCGGCAGCGGATCGCTCCGTAGCTACGGACCCGGCAATGTGGGTACGGGGTGTTTTGGGGGTGCCTCGGGGGGGCTTGCGGCGATGAGCGGGTGGGCGAACCCCCGCTCGGACCCGTTCTAGCCTACCCGGCCCGTTTTAGGCCATTTTAGGCCCATTTTAGGCCCGCCCTGACCCGACTCGGCTCCTCTTCAGCCTGGGCCCGTTTCCAGCTCGGGCCCAGCTTGGACGACTGCCGCCGGAAGGACGCGGCCTGTTCGACTGCGGCTGGGAGGACCCGGCCGCAAAGCTGGGAGGACTCGGGCGGTGTAGAAGGACTTGGGCGGCCGGGAAGAACTCGGGCGGCATGGAAAACTCTGGCTTTCGGGCGCTATGGAATGACTCCGGCCAGGAAGATCTCGGGCGGCCTGGTGGTGGAGGCCTGGTCCTGACTGTGTTATTCGGCTCCCCGGCCGGACGCGGGCCTGTTCCGGTTGGTCGGGCGGCCTGGCGTTCGGCCTATTTTCGGCCCGTTTTTGTGCTTGGAAGGACCCGGGCGGCCTGGAAGACCTTGGCGGCCTGGCGGTGGAGACTTGACTTCGCCCCCATTGCTTGGCTCTTTGGCCCTGGCGCTGGCCGGCCTGGTTGGTCGGGCGGTCTAGCGTTGGTTGGGCGGCCTGGTGTTGACCCTGTTTCAACTGAGCGGCGGAAGCTCCGGTTCCGGCCCTGCCCTCCCCGGCCCTGGCTCTTCAGCGGAGGGCCTGGTACGGCCCAGAGGACCCAGATGGTGACCTGTCTTCGGCCGTTGGAGGCCTTGGTGACGACCGGAGGGCACAGGAGACGTGGCCCTGGCCTTGTCTCTGGCCGGTGGAGGATGGCCTGGAGG
>NW_015394638.1:18018-19507 GCF_001527695.2 Protobothrops mucrosquamatus
AGATGCTCCAGAGAGTTCTTCCCTCATAGTAAGGTGTCAGGGCAGAAAATAAAAACTAATATACAGCACATTGAGGAGCACTCAAATATCAAATGGCAAGGGATAGGCCTCTAGCTTGCTCTTTTCTCTGTGCAATTTACAGATTGCTAAATTGTATAGCTGAATAAAGAAAAGCCAAGAAACAGAAATCCAGGAAAACTAATTCATTAATGGTATTCATCCAGGGAACCAAAATTGAAAATAAATCATTATAGTATGCCTGGATAATTAAAGGTCTTAAATTCTCAATTCTAGAGTCTAAAATAGGACATTCCAAATTAGTGGAATCTGATAGATCCTTCACTATACTCTGCCTCAGTAAGAGTAGCAAAGAGTCTTGTGGTATAAAGATGAAGCCATTTATGCCTTAAGCTTATTTGTCATGGCAATGTTAATAACGATTACTGGAATAGGGAATTTAAGCAAAAGAATATATAACAAGCTTGATAATGTCAATCTTTCTTCAGATTCACTTCCAATGCTGAAAGCAAATCTAAATTTTAAAACCAAAATCTGAAAAAAGTCTGATGTTATTATTCAAGACGTGCATATTTTCCTCCAGAAAGAGGCTCTGAAAAATACCTACAGTTTTGCAAGTCAAAAGGGAAGCACAATTATAGATAGCACGATTTAGTTATTTGTGAATCACTGAGACATACAGCCATACCAAAGCTAGAGTGGTTCTACAACTAATTTTAAAACACCTTAAGTGTGTGTGTGTGTGTGTGTGTGATTGTGTATAAATGGCCTAACATGTCAAAAATATGAGGGTCAGGAGGAAGGGCTTGCATCCATACATTGGTTATGTTAACTTATGAATGGCAGGTCTGCTGTTTTATGTGCATTTTTCTCTTTTTTATGCTTTTGTATTCTTTTAACACTACAATTTTTAGTGTTCAATAAATGTGTGTGTTTAGTAAACACAACACATTTTAACATTAATTATTTATATTATTTATATCTTAACTGCCAGAGGTTTCTTTTAATATTTTACTCATACCAATTATTACAAAATGGTTCTTACAGAGTTTGGCAAAGAAACTGTACAATGGCACACTAAGAACAGTATAGGTCAGCCAAGAGTAGATCCAGGAAACTGACTAATAAGTTGGAGCTGGTGCTTCAATGACTGACCATACGGAGGCTACGCCCACCCCAGCTTTGGCAATGCAAAAAAAGTTACAATACTTCACAACACGTCATGTGACATGGCGAGTTTGACACCCATGAGCTAGCGAGATGTTGTTGAATGCGCCTGGAGGCAGGACAAGAAGCAACGGGTGGAAACTAATCAAGGAGAGAAGCAACCTAGAACTAAGGAGAAACTTCCTGACAGTGAGAACAATTAACCAGTGGAACAACCTGCCTCCAGAAGCGGTGAATGCTCCAACACTGGAAGTTTTTAAGAAGAGACTGGACAGCCATTTGTCCGAAATGGTATAGGGTTTCC
>NW_015394639.1:0-4063 GCF_001527695.2 Protobothrops mucrosquamatus
CAATGCCGTTTCCGTGCTGTGCCCCGGCCTGAAGCCCGACTGGTATGGGTCTAGATAGACTGATTCATCCAGGTGTCCGGGGAATTGCTGCGCAACCACACTCTCAACAACCTTCGCCGCAAAGCGAAGGTTGGAGACCGGGCGATAGCTGGCCAACTCATCTGGGTCCAGGGAAGGCTTCTTGAGGAGGGGCCTCAAGATGTGGTTCTATTGCCCATGGTTAAGTAAAATTCAGTAGTCTGGTCAATTTAAACTCAGCACTGTATACATCTTAGTTACATTTTAATGGAAATTAGGAAAAAAGGGGGGTAACACCCTCCTGGCTTGCTCCTAGATTCCCAGAGGCATTTGGTACAGGATGCTGGACTAAGTCTGCCTTCGGTCTGATCCAGCAAGGTCTCTTCTTCTACTTTACTTCTCATTGTCTCTTTCTCTTTCATTCAAGATTGGAGCCCAGTGCTACTTAGAGTGTTCAGCTTTGACCCAGAAAGGCCTGAAAGCTGTCTTTGATGAAGCAATCCTCACAATCTTCAATCCCAAGAGAAAGAAGAAACTTTGTGCCAAGTGTTGCAGCTGCTGCTCAGTTCTATGATGCCTGGAGTTCAAAATGGACCAGAGTTGCCAATTAATAGTCCAATCCTGCACAGAGGGACATGACCAGGAAAAAAAAACTACTTTATAAAGTGATTCCTCCTAATCTGTGATTCCTCTCAAATGCAACTTTGTTTACTTTTCATGCCCTGCTTGTTTGTTTCTTTTTTATCACTGCGCATCTATAGATACAAGTTCATGTTGAGATAACTTCTCTCTGCTTAGCCAGCAGATAAAAGAAAAAAACTTTAGAAATTCTTGATATAGTCAGAATCCATGATGCACCTGGAAGTAAAAAAAGATCTAAGGATCCTAATCCTGTAACTGATCCAAAAAGAACAAGTTTTGTCATTAGCAACCCACAGGAAGAAATTAGCAAATCCCAGTATTTTTTTTCTTTTTACAACCTTGTAGTTCAGGGGTGTTAAACTCGCCTTGTCACGTGACGTGTTGCAACATATCACAACTTTTTCCCCATTGCTGGAGCTGAGGTGGGCACGGTTTCGGCATGACGCATCCAGCCCGTGGGCCTGCAGTTTGACACCCCTGCTGTAGTTCCTTAATTCAGGATAGAGTCAGGGTGACTGGATACAGCTGAGCATTTGCTGGCCGGATGCCCTTCCTGATGCCTACATGGAGTTCGCAGCAGATATTTGTTCACAGCAGATAGTAAATCCCAATATGAATATGCAATAATGATTGAACTTGAAACACACAAAATAATATTTAGACATTTTTAGGAGCTGACCATGTTGACACATGTAGAAGACCAATGTTTCAATTCAGTCTTTCCAAACTGAACGCACAGCAATACCTTTGAAATAGATGGCATAGAATACAAAGTCATTCAAGTACTATTCTTGTCTTGCTTTTATAAACGAAGAATAATCCAAAAATGGTCTCAGGTTGCATTGTCATGTTGCTATTGGATGTGTGAGAATCCACTTCTTAAATGAAAACTGAGGCTCTCACATTGTGCATTTTTCAAAATCATTTGGAAATAGTAATTGTCTGGATTTGAGAAGTCAGAGGATGCAGGGGAAAATGTACATATGTCCTGTTTGCGAATCTAGTCTTCTCTTCCTAGAATATATTTTTTATTCAAGTATATGTAGCCAACAATAACTACAAACTGCTCTTTAAACAGTATAAATCAGTGTTCCTCAGCCTCAGCAACATTAAGGGGGGTGGACTTCAGCTCCCAGAAAGTTTGAAGTCCACCCATCTTAAAGTTGCTGAGACTGAGAAACACTGGTATAGATGATCTCAGCTCAAATCCAGTTCCTAATTACTAATTTTCTTGACAATATGGGAGCAGTTGGCTATTGTTTTCTTCTGGGACACTTTTTATTTTTTTTAACTCTTAGAATAGTCTACAGGTTTGGTATTATTCCTTGGTGGTCTTCCATCCAAGTACTAACTACGCCTGTAACTGTCTAACTTCTGAACTCAGATAGGCTAGGATAGGTGGGTCACTTATGCTATTTGCACAATCAAGATCAAAAGGCAGCTTGAGGTAGAATATAAGAAGATCCTGAGAAAATTGATACATGCATCTCACGCACATGGATGTATGCTCACACAAAACAGACACACAAATACACACTACCATTCTTACCTCTTTCCCCAACCTGGAAAAACTAGTTTAAACTACTAAAATGCTTACTGGATGCAGGATTTTTATTAGGAGCAGCAGTACATTAGAAGCAATGTTTGCTTCAATGTTGGGATGAAGCATATACAAAATGGCTTCAACTGCTCTCTTTTTCAATAGCTTCACCTCTTTCTCCCATTGCTTTTGCCAATTCTGCCTGTCTTGATTCAGTCCAATTGGCAATAATCTATGCAGATGCAAAATGATTCCAATCTATGGCCTCCTCTGGTGATCTTTGGAATTGATCCCCTTGCACAGAGAGGCCTGGTTGGCTAGCTTCATCAGTTTAGATGCTATGTGATTGAAAGCACTGACAACTTTTGTTCTTCCTATTAGGTTTAACTAGCTATAAACATATAACTTAGAAGCTACTTGTGAATACAGAAAAATGGTTGTCATTCCAATTCTCACCCAGTTAGGAAACCCCAAGAAAGTACCTATTATAACCAAAAGGCTTTTATTGTTGTAAATGCTTTCTTTGCAAATGTTTTCTACAATTTATATCATTGATACATGATTCTTAAAATAAACATTTTAAATATATATTTGTGTATGTGTATTTTTTCAATGTGTGCATGTGTGTGTTTATAAATGATAGAGACCTTTTAATTAATTTAGTGGAGATTGCTTGACCAAAACTCTCATGCTAGATATGAGTCCTATATGACAAGGATGTTCACAACCTGATTCTTGATCTTTGTCACTGGTGCCCACATTGGTAGATTTTCTATACAGATAGCCCCCGACTTACAACAGTTCATTTAGTGACTGTTCAAAATTACAACAGCACTGAAAAAAGTGACTTATGACTGTTTTTCACATTTACAACCATTGCAGCATTTCCAGGGTCACGTGGATCAGATGCTAAAGTTGCTAAAGTTCCACTTCCAAAAGAGGTGTCCATATAGAGTTCCCGACTGAATGCCTCCCAGGTCCCTGGGGAGATGGGACAGGGCACCCTGGCTGGGCCATTTCTTTGGAAGCATGATGTTATATGCCAGAACGAATCTGAATCATTAGAATGAGTCATGTCCAATTGTTTTCCATGGCTTTCTTTTTCTTGCATGCCAGCAATTGTTTATAGTATCTTTTCTGCTGGAGGAGGTCCTGTGAAGCCCTCGGCATAGTATTGGATACATAAGTCCGATAACTGATAGCAAGAGCTTTGTTTGCATTAATACAGTCCTTGTCAAACCTTGGTTTGGATTAATGTTATTGTTGCTTTGGGGCTGCATTATTAAACAGTTAAATGCTGTAGGAGTTCTTGGGTTGGGGTGTTATAATTCCCTAAGAGTACATCAGGAAATTCAGCTGTGTCAGGGCAGATTGGAGAATCTGCAGAAGTTTGGTTAACATTTGACTTAAATGTTGGGGTCAGCAAGGACAGTTAGGTACCTAAGTGTTGACACTGAGCAGATCTCTTAACATAGTGATTGGCTTGCCTCTGTCATTGTTACTTGTTGTATGTAGGCAAACATTTCCAAAAGTGACATGTTACTCAAGGGACCAAAGAATTCCACGTTATTCAAGTCATTGCTTCCAAACAGCAAGAAAAGTTTATTCTGAAACATTTGTTATACCATTGGAATAGCCAGGGCTTTTTTTTGTCATAGAATGCCCAGAACGGAGTTCCGGCACCTTTTTTGGATGGAACCTTGTAGGGTAGACAAGGCAGGTTGTATGATATGTGTGAGTTCCGGCACCTTTTTTTTTTTTTTTTTACAAAAAAAGCACTGGGAATAGCTCTAAATAGTTGACGGGTGAGCTCTCTTCCTCCCAGTAGGAAGTCCTTGGTATACATTGGAATGGGGGGGGGGG
>NW_015394639.1:10577-22338 GCF_001527695.2 Protobothrops mucrosquamatus
TTCAGGAGTATTGTTTGTTCTCTAGCATCAACTGATTGAAACAAAAGGAGCACCTTGGTGGGGCTGCAGAATTCTACTAAGGAAAGAATGAGCAGCCCACTGGATTCCCTCCCCCTTCTTGGCATTTTCAAAGTCTTGCAATTCTGAACTGTGGGAAGTCAGTCTCTCAGTTATCCATTATGTGTGTGTGGGGGGGGGGGAAGCCAAGTCCGTTAGACAAAAAAAAAAAGATACACAAAGAAAATCCTGGGTTAACTTGAATGCTTTTGGCACTTTTTTTACTTTGCATATATATGGTTTTTAGATTGCTTTGTTGTTTTGACTTTTGTGCAGTGATTATTCAAAGGCATTACCTCTACGTATTTGTGTATATGTGTGCAGCTCTAGAAATGATCACCAATGCATTTATTTGTTCATGCATTATTTAAAGGTTTTGTTTTTTTAACACAGCCTAATCCAAAGATTCTGGGTAGTGTAACAACTGAATAAACACATAAAAACAGCATATAAGATTAATCAACCCACCCAAGAGGGATGCTGAGAAACAATCAGAGTTAAAACTTTAAACTCGTGGAATAGAGTTGGTTTAATCAATGTATGGAATGGCAAGAGAGAGGAATCAATGTCCCTTAGGGAATGTGTGAAATTCCAGGAGTGTATATGTTTTGATCACTCTCTTTTTATGTAAAATATGCCAGAAATCTCATTTGAAAGAATACGTATCCATCATCTCACTTGCTGTACTGTCAGTGGAGAAGGGAGAAGCACCATCTGAAATATAAGAGAAAGAGGAAGGCAATAGCACGTATTTCTAGAAACCTGACTCAAGTATGTCTCCCAATGCTAAGGTGGGAATGAGCAACCAGGAGCCCCAGAGCTGCAAGCTCAACTTCCCTTTTTACAACCCCAAGAATTCCTTCCACCCACAATTGTCAAGACTCCTACCTTTTTATGATGAAAATTCATAAAACCAATGTCCTAAAATGGGTTTAAAATACTTTTAATAAGAAAACCATCAGAATTCCCATTGCCCAAAAAACCAGAAGACAAAGAAATCCTTTCCCATGCCATCATGCCCATGTGCTTTACATAGCAAATCCTGCTTTACAGAATTTCAGCCCCAGTCCTGACCAAGAATGTTAAGCACAATTTCCAGCTAGCAAAGGGTAGTCTGTCCCTGCACTAAGGAAGTAGCAATAAAAAATGCTTACTATACAGAACTAAGGGTCTCCCCAAAATCAAGACTCAAATAAGGCAAGCTCTCTACTGTTCTCTCCCATAGTTGCATATCCAAAAAGTCTGATTTACAAATGACAACTAGAGGGACCATTTTGTAGAGATCCCAAACTTCCCATAATATTGGGCAGAATAAGTAATACTGCCAGACTTCTGGCTTATCATGAAAAGAAATGATTTAATGTATTACACACACACATACTTGCTTGATCCTCCTCCCCCTTTTTAATTCTGTTGTATATAAATGTTGCCCTGGAAACTGCTATGCTAAATGGAAATGGTGATACTTGGGAGAATTAAGGTGTCTCATTCAAGAAAAATTTGTTCCCAATTTTCTTATCCTCCTAAGCTTCTGCTAATGATCTCCCAAGATAGGAAAGCCACAATTTTCCTAATCCTCTTACTCCTTTGCACACATAACATCAGATTAGCCTATTACTGAGATGCATATCCCACTTTTTTATTTGAAAAACAATCAATACAGCTTACAATTAAAACTGAAAGACAGTAAACAAGCTAAAATCTAAAGGTGGGGATACTTTCTACCACATCCATTAATTTGTGGAACATTACTGTCAACAGTTTTCTTCCCAAAAAAACAAATAAGAAAATATAAATTGGTGAAGAGTTGAATCAGAGATGTAGCTGCCTTTGGGAACTCAGGATCATCCAATTAAAATAAAAGCAAAGAATCAAAATTAACTATATAATTCACCATTTAGAATATATTGCCATGATATGACATAAGATCAGTAGCTTATATGGTTTTAAAGGGGAAAATATACACATTAATGGAGGAGGAGCTATTGATGGCTATTAGCTATGATGGTTCCATAGACCCTCCATCTTCCAAGACAGAATGCCACTGAATCACAGCCTGTCAAACAATGACAGAGGAAAGTGTCATGTTTGAGAGTTTTGTGGCGGCACAGTTGGAAAGTGGACATACATAGAACTCTTTTTTATCTACCACTTGTTTATGTATTAATGGGTAACTTAATAGACTTACAATGATAGTATTATAAACAAGAGATAAATCCAACAGATAAACTCAAAACAAGCCATAACTTACGTTGTCTGTTTACCATTAACTGGATTGAAGATAATTCTGTTAATTACGTGATATAAAATAACAAAATGGGAAAAGGAGCCCAGCCCCTAAACTGGTCAAATGCATTTCTAAAAATCCACATTCTGACTGCTTTAACATAGATGTGTTACATGTGTATTGTTCCAGGTTGCCTTCAGAAGTTGTGGATGCTCCATCACTGGAGGCTTTTAAGAAGAGACTGAAGCATTTGTCTAAAATCCGGTTTGACCAGGGGATTGGATTAGATGACCTCCAAAGTCCCTTCCAACTCTGATGTTCTACATTCTATGTTCCTTTTGTAAAGGTTCCTGTGATCATAGCTAAAACAGTTTAGTCACACAGTGACTATTTTAAAAAATATCTTACAAGAGTTGGACTAGCCTCTTTGGACTAGACCTTTGAAGAATTTCACCTTACTACTCCCTTTCCAAACAAGAGGATAAACAAATTCATTTCTGCTGTGCAATTAAATCAAAAGGTACCACATGACAACTTTTTATGTCAGTAAAAATAAGTCAAAAATATTGCTTTGGATAATGCCATTACATTTTCTATAAATACACACAAGACTTCTTCAATTCAGAACTTGATTAATTGAAAGAGGAAAACAAGTTCAATTACACAATGGGTTCATTGTGTATTTTCATTTCCCATTTTGTCTTTTTGTTGGTGAACTTTTTATGTTTGAATTAATTGCAGATCAAGGTCTGATAAGAACACTTTTGGCACAATTCAAGAGTTTTCAAAATGACAGTAATTTACGGGAGGGGGGCAGTAACTGACTACAGGAAGCAGTTCACGCTTTAAAGATTTTTGCAAGATAATTTCATTTGGTCTAAGTTTACGGTAAATTAAATTACAGTACATCAGGTTTAATTTTTGTTCTGAAACCATTCACATCTTTATCCTGACCTTAGTTAGTTTGTAAAAGATAACTCTTGGCTCTCCAAAACTGCACTCCTCTTTGCTTAAGGCAAAACTGAGGCCCATCCATATGAAAGTAAATTGTTTTTCTGTTGAACAATGCTTACTTTAGGTCCTTCAAAAAAGGGGAAAAAATGGATCCAAGAAACTACAGACCTATCAGCCTGACCTCAATACCTGGGAAGATTCTGGAAAAGATAATCAAGCAACAAATCAGCAAACACCTAGAGGCAAACAAAGTCATAACTAAAAGCCAATATGCTTTTGTCAAAAACAGATCATGCCAGACAAATCTTATTGCATTCTTTGACCAAGTGACAAAATTAGTGGACCAGAGGAATGCTGTGGATATAATTTACTTGGAGTTCAGTAAGGCATTTGATTTATTTATTTATTTATTTATTTTAAGACTTATATGCCGTCCTTCTCCCCACGGGACTCAGGGCGGCTCACAGCATATTAAAACAACATAGTACATTTCCCCAATAAAAGCCAATTAAAACCAAATATTTGTAGCTGTGTCTCTTATTAAAATCATTAAAAATTATCCCTATTTAAAATTCACCCTAGGTCAGTCCCGCTTGCTGAAAAAGCCATGTCTTGAGGGCGCGGCGGAAGGTTAGGAGATCCGGAATAAAGTAGATCACAACTTACTGCTTGATAAAATAGAAAAAACTGAACAAAGAGAGAAGCAACTTAGAACTAAGGAGAAATTTCCTGACAGTGGGAACAATTAACTAGTGGAACAGTTTGCCTTCAGAAGTTGTGGATGCTCCATCAATGGAGGTTTTTAAGAAGAGGTTGGACAGCCATTTGTCCAGAATGGTACAGGGTCTTCTGCTTCTGCAGGGGTTGGATTAGAAGACCTTCCAACTTTGTTCTCTTCTGTTCTGTTCTGTTCTGTTCTAATAAAAATATATATTATTTGACATTGATACTTTGCAGCATGCTAGTTTTATCTATCTATCTATCTATCTATCTATCTATCTATCTATCTATCTATCATCTATCTATCTATCTCTGTCATTTATCATTTATCATGCAGTGAATTAGCCTGCAAAACTACATTCTAATCTATCTATCTATCTATCTATCTGTCTGTCTGTCTGTCTGTCTGTCTGTCTGTCTGTCTGTCTGTCTGTCTGTCTGTCTATCTATCTATCTATCTATCATTTTTCAAAGGCTGATTCCACTAGTCTCAATTCTGGGATGTACCCTCAGCAAAGTTGGCTCTATACTTGCTATAAAACTATTTCAACTCATTTCAGAAACAGTTAAAAAGAATTATCACTTGAAATCATGGGAGGGGTAAGGGTTGACTTTAAACTACAGCTTTTCTTTAAATGAAAATAACCACCTCCCTTCCAGCTCACCCACACCCTGCCTAGGTTTTCCAGGCATGATGCAACTGACATTGGATTTCTTGCCGTAGTAACTAATTCAGTTCCCATCACAAGAGAATCCTTTTAATGGCTTACCTAGGAATTTCTGTTTTCCCTGGCAATTAAGCCAAACACATATATTTTGCTTTCCATTTACAATAGCAATTAGAATAGTGCTCCATCAAGTGCCGAGATGAATACATCTGGCTCATTGCTGATTTTTTTGAATCTATCAGATTTTCCTACCAACTGAAGGTGATCTATCACAAAGATAGTGACATAATTACTCTCCAGCTATCTTGTAAGGTAGCCTCATTCTCCACCTATGAGAGATTGAGCAAAATGTTCTTATTTAGGGGAAATTTATGTACTTGAATAAGAATGATTTAAAAAATCGGAGACTAATTTTTAAATAGGACTACAGATGGTCCTTGCTTAACACCATTCAGTGACTTTTCCAATTCACAATGGCACTAAACAAATAGTATTTATGACAGGACCTCATAGCTGTGGCCATCGCAGCATCCTCAGTCAGTTGATCATGACAACTGCTTTGCAATTACATCACAGCATCCCACAGTCACATGAGCAGTGTGATCATATGACATTGTGTTTAATACTGTGTGGCTAAGTGGTGGAAATTCTGCTCTCAAATGCCACCATTATCAGCTTCAAGCATTTGACGATGAAGTGGGAGTATGTTTTAAAATCCTTTAAACTACCCAAAGATGCCAAAACAAAAGGTAACAGTAAAAACAAAAAGGGACTCTAAAAGAAAGTTTAAAAGGAGGCATAACTTGGATATACAATCATGAGGAAATCTTAATGACAACAGGACGGCAACAACATCCAGACAACCAAAGATAAAGGACTTATTTCAGATAATGGACACTGCAAGTAAGTCTCCTTTTCTCTTCTCCCCTTGTAACCTCTGTAAATAAGACCTGCTCCTTACTGGATTGGGAGGAGGATGACTGCCTTTCTATAGAAAATGAGACTCCATTAGGAGACAGAGGGGAGAACAAGGATAATATTAAGAGCAATCTTAAGGGAAACTTGGACTTGGTTGCCAAGAATTGCCTCTTGATAGCACAAACAGTTATTGCTATATTTGATCAGCTCTTGGAGGCAAATAAAAAGATTGAAGAATTAACGTATCTAATGGGAAACTATATCTCTAAATTAGATGAGAAAGTAAATAGCAAAGCTCATGCTCCAAAACTTACTTCTAATTCATGGACAGTTCACATGGATCGGAGGCCTCAAGATGGAGAAGACGTGGAGGAGAGACTGGTTCTACAGACATAGGATTCTACTCCAAGTTGGTGATACTCCTTTGAACAGAGGCAGGTGGCATAACAGATTAGTATTATAATTAAACTTGTATGCCACCTGATTCTCACTATAATAAAAGAAGTTACTATAAAATCAGTAAAAGATAAAATATAAAGATAAAAGGTGACAAGTACGACAGACCAGATGGAATGAAGTGAGTAGGCTCATTGCTCTAGATGTAGCCTGTACTTTTGTAACCCTATGAAATAGCAAGGGAACCAATTAATACATAAAGTTTTATAAAGATCCTGGAAGTTTCCCCAGCAATACATTTATTGTAAACATTATGTCATACAAAGGGCAATTAAAAAGCAGAAATATAGACACAATATTCAATCACCTTCCATTTTCCCAAAAAACTGGGGTAAAGTAGCTCTCCTTTTTTATTGTGCAGAAAATTTACTTGTGGTCTCATCCTGAAGCGTTCAAATCCTATTAAGTTGGCTGCTTGGTGAGCTAAGGTGAAGGGCTTAATCCTGATTTCTGAGAATTCCAAATAAATGTCCAAGTTTGTTTGAGGAAGGAAATATGGAACTCAGATTACCACAGAAATACAAAGAACGTATTATGTATAATAGTCTTGAGGAAAGGGCATATCTGTCCTTAAATAACTGATTTGCACAACTCAGCCATGTCTGCATGTTTAACTAAGTAATACATTCATAATATCAGTAACTGACGGCACTTCTCATGACAAAAGAACATTTTTTCCCCTGTAATTCAGCCATACAGGCTCTACTTTAATAATGCACAAACTGCATTCAGCTTCATCACATCCATCTGATTTCATTAGATTTCTTCAGCAAAGAGACAAAACAATTCAATAATATACATGCAATTTCCAGCAGCCAAGGATAAGAAATCAGATATTTGGCAGGTGTTGAACGACACTTTTCTCCAAAGGCTATGCTGAGGACAATGATGTCTTTATGGGGTCATCCCTCCAGCTAACATTATTTGTTTGGATGGTTCTTGAAAACCAAAAGTTATGACTAGATTTCAGGAACTGTTTTAGGGCCACCACGTCTAGGTCACAGAAATTCAAGTATGGAAATGGCAGCAGGGGAATATATAAAATGTTGTCATCTGGTAATAGTGCAGATTTTTGAAATTCAGATATGATATCCTGAGCTACATCCAGTAGAAAAGGGGAAATTATTTGTGAATATTGCCCATTTATTAATACTATTTACATAAAGCATGACATCCTTTATATGAGAATGTCCAATATTCTGACCAATAGCAGTATTACAGGATTTTCCACATCATCTGCTGTTTGAGATTAATTTCATTGGGGATGTTTGTAGTTCCACCTGCAGGCAAAGCTCCATCCCTAAGTCCTCGGTTGTGAGAAAGGTCAATTCTAGTGAAAGACCAACTGTCCTCAGCAACCAATTGAGAAGAAGTAGGGAAAATATTTAAATATTGGATACTCTTTATTGAATACACAAATTTAATTTCCAGTTACAAGATCATTCAAAGTTTATCATACTCCATCATACTTCAACTCAATCTCAACAAGAGACACCTATTGTGAGATGGGTGGCTATGTAAATATGATAAATAAATGAAATAAACATGATGAAACCTAGAACCCTATCTCTTTCCATTCAAACCCTGCTATTTTCTCCTGCCTGTACACTAGAAGCAGTGCTAGATGCCTTGTTTCTATCTTCCTAGATTATTTGCTATTGTTGTTGTTGTTGTTGTTAGTTGCGAAGTCATGTCCAACCCATCGCAACCCCATGGACAACATTCCTCCAGGCCTTCTACCATCTTCTGGAGTCCATTTAAGCTCACTCCTACTGCTTCAGTGACTCCATCCAGCCACCTCATTCTGTTGTCCCCTTTTCTATTGCCCTCAATCTTTCCCAGCATTAGGCCCTTCTCCAGTGAGTCCTTCCTTCTCATTAGGTGGCCAAAGTATTTGAGCTTCAACCTCAGGATCTGGCCTTCTAAAGAGCAGTCGGGGTTGATCTCTTCTAGGACTGACCGGTTTGAACGCCTTGCAGTCCAAGGGACCTGCAGGAGTCTTCTCCAGCACCACAGTTCAAAGGCCTCAATTCTTTTGCACTCAGCCTTCCTTATGGTCCAACTTTCACAGCCATACATTGCAACTGGAAAAAATTGCTATTCCCCTGGCTAAATGATTTCCACAGCATTCATAGCATAAACCCAGGGCATCAGGAACTATCTGGGGGGGGGGGGGGAGAAGGGAAATACATTTTATAGAATCTTACATTTGGAATATTGTCAACTATTTTTGTGAGGCTGCTAGGAACCACAGCACTGTAATTAAATCTTCTGTGGCCCCAGATATTGATGAACATAGCTAGAAAAACAGTATTATTAACCTCTCCCACTAGAACAGGGAAAACAAAGGCTAGCAATAATAATAAAAAAAACATCAAACTTAAATAATGGTGGTTCAATTGTGAAAAAGGCCTGAACCCAAAAGGAAATCTGTTTTTAATTACAATGAGTTTGGTTTGCTCTTTTTTAAACTATTAATATACACCTTATGAGCAAATGAGGGCCAGGATTTTTATAGTAATAAATACAATAAAAGCATTACAATAGAAAATGCAGGGGGGAAAAACAAGATAAAAAGAAAAATAGAGAAAAAAACAAAATAAAGAATAAAGAAAATTACTTTCCCATTCATCACAAGTATAAACAATTTAGTAAATTGTTTTAGTAAATGATCTCTTCTTCCCATAAATCAGCTCTTATCTATAAATAAATCTTTAAAGAGTTGTCATTCAGATCTGGTCAGCAAAAGTTCATTACCAGGAAAAGCAATCTATTTTAACCATGATCAAATAAATCAGCTTTATATTCCTATTACTTTTAACTTGACCTGGAATCCCTTCAAATGTCCTAGAACTTAGGTTTCTTTTAATTTTTTGTCACTTCTTACAAAATTCTTCAAACTTTAACAAGTCTCTCTTGTAAATTCAGTATAAGAAAGTTATTCAGGTCATTCTTTTGGTGTGTTATTAATTATTAATATATCAACTGTTTTCATTTGTATATCCAGTGTAGTATTCTTTTTCCATATCATTTTTGTAGCCTATTATTTTTAAATCCACCTTCAGATCAATCTGTGTCTTGTCTGATAAAACTTGTTCTTTGCATAACATTTTAAAACACAATCTATTTTGAGCCACTCTCAAAATTAACTTTTGAGTCCATTGTTTACAAATCAATACAGCCAATGTTAAAGCATTTCATTCCATTTTCTATTAGTAAGTCAATTTTAAGTGTTATTTTCTTAATTGTAGTCTTTAATTCCTTCTAATTTCCTCTAGACTCCAACCTTCAAAATTCCATTCTGTTTTTTCTTTTTTTAAAAAAATTCAAAACAACAGCTTTTTCCAACAGGAAGGATTTTTATAATCAATTTCAAACTTAGTTCAAATCCATCTGGATCCTTAGACTGCCTGTAATTTTCCAAAATCAATGTTCTAGTTGCACATTCACTGTTTACTCAACTGGATATTTTTTTAAGACCTGAAAGTTGTGTTTAAAATTACTTTCAATAAAGATTGAAGGAAACTCACCTGGTGTTTTCAGATATGTCAGTCCAAAGGTTCCATATATGTAATCCTTGATTTACAGCCACAGTTGAGACAAAAAATTATGTTGCTAAGTGAGACAGTAGTTAAGTGAATTCTACCCCATTTTATGACCTTTCTTGCTCCATTTGTTAAGTGAATCACTGCAGTTGTTAAGTTAATGGCATGGTTCTTAAGTGAATCTGGCTGCCCCATTGACTTTGCTTGTCAAGTCACAAAAGGTGATCCCAGGACATTGTAATTATCATAAATATGAACCATTTGCCAAACATCTGAATTTTGATCATGTGACCATGGAGCTGCAGCAATGGTCGTAAGTGAAAAACTGTCATAAGTCCCTTTTTCAGTGCCGTTGTAACTTCAAATGGTCACCAAATGAACTATTGTAAGACAAGGACTACATGTAGCTGAAAAAGCTGTTGACAATTCATAAAACTGATTAGAAAATAGAATTATGAAAACCCTTTGTCCATAAAGATGCCAACTGTGGTTTGAGTGAAGACGACATTCTCTGACCTCTTCTGCAGTATCCTCATAAGATGCAACAGGCTGGAGCAATTGTGTGTGATCTCAAGTCCTTTCCTTTTCTGGATAATTACAAAGAGTTGCTCTACTTAGTGGCTCTTCATTCTGCTGCGGTAGTTAGCTCTGCTTTCAGCGGAGCAATCTTCCCTATTTCTTCCCCAGAAGTCCAGCAAATGTGGGTCAAGATTGAGAATTTCTGCCACAGCAACATCCAAGGAAGAGACTTAGAACTTAGCTCATAACTAGTAAACATTATAGTCCCCTTGCAGAAATACTCAAGCTCATATTGATTCCAGGTAATGTTTCTTTTATTTAAATAATGATAATCATTCATTCCTATGCACCAGTTCCACTAGCTTCCAAATATTTTCATGGATTTCTATTTTTAAAAAGTGCAATGGACCTCAACAGTTTTACAAAGTAGAAATTAAGCTTCTGCTGCCCTCTTGTGTTGAAACCATCAACCGCAATACAATTCAAAAATTAATAAGTCACTAAAATCAAAGATCTGATCTAGTGGTTAAGGAATTGGACTCATAATGGGAATCTTGAATTCTTGCTTTAGGTACCAAAGCTAATTGCCCCAATGACTTTCCTCAGCACTAGGAAGAAGGCAGCCACGGCAAATCATTTCTGAAAATTGCCTGAACTTGTCTGTGTACCAATACAGAAGCATAGGGTTGAAATGAGGGGTCCTTGGTGCTCTCTGAGCTTGTTTTCTTGCAGATGTTTCATTACCCAAACTAGGCAACATCATCATTGGTAGCAAATAGTCTCCTTTATTCATATCACATACAGGCATCAAACGCTTCAGAATCAGCAGATGATGTTACCTAGTTTAGGTAATGAAACATCTGCAAGAAAACAAGCAAGCGCAGAGAGCACCAAGGACCCTTTACTTGTCCATGGGGTTGCCAGGAATCAAGACTGACTATCAATCTTTATTACGGTCACAGACCAACATTAATCAAGACTGATTAAAGGTACACATATATCAGCCTTCACTCATCCCCTTTCTCTCTGTTTGTGCTTATGTTATTTAATCTATGCATCTTATACTTTTAAGAATATTATCAACTATTTCAAGTATTATTTATTATTTAGCATGTTGCATACAATGTCAGGGAAATCTACAAATGCTAGACACACAATGCAGTCCTGACAGCCTAGAGTGATAGTTGATTCTGTTCAGCGCTTACACGCCTAACCTTGGTGCATCACGGAGGGGGGCAAATTAGCTTTACACCAGACTGTTTCAAGTACTTACTAAAAAAAATTATATAATGCAAATAAATATGTAAGAGAAATTTTCCATAATTTTCAGCCATCACAGGATAAACAAAGCTGAATACATCTATGTATTCAAGCTAGAGAAATATATGGCTCCAAAACAATCTCTAAACACGAGGATTTAGTGATCAAATATAGGCATGTTGCAAGCTTTTGAAATGAGGAATGATTTGGAGACAAAGAAAAGAGGTACATTTTTAACCTTCTCAGGATGCTAGAATTTTCAGGTCATTTAACAATATTTGCTGTGGAGATCTTTATTTACTCAATTTGGACTGATTGAATAAATTATCTATAAATTTAATAAATAAATAGCTCTAGAGGAGGGAGGCATTAGTAACTGAGGCTAAATCAGTACTTACTTTAAGTCCAACAAAAACATGTATCCAAATGTGTGTTTG
>NW_015394640.1:0-2150 GCF_001527695.2 Protobothrops mucrosquamatus
AGCACTGTAAGAACGTTTCATCCTTATAATTAAATATATACTGTGCTTACTTCTTTGCACCAAGAAGGGACGAAATAAATAAATATCTGGGGTAAATGATCCTACCATAATCTGTGACTTCAAGATGCAAAGGTAGAAATTGCAGCACTCTCAAACAATTGTGAATTGCATTCCACGAGTCCTTCCTACATCTACTCTCCAGTTTGTGAGTTTTGGGGGTGCAATCTCAGCAAATTACTTGAATACCTGAGGGTCATCTGATAAATGATATGTCTAGTGCAGATTGTTTTCTGCCAAAAATACAGTTTTATTTTTAAATACTGGGTTTGGCTTAAAAAGTGAATGGAGGCAGTATTGATAATGGGCCACTTATTGGGTAAAAGCTGCCATATAATAGTTTCGAAGAAGACAAACAGCAGCAGTACCAAAATAAGTTTCAATGTTTGATTTTTCAAAAGATTGAGAGTCAGAAAAAGACTGAAGAAAGGATCAATTTCTTTTGATGGAGAGAAATGAAAGAATAAAAGTATCCTTTCATCTCAGTGAGATGGAAGGATTTGAAAATAAAATGCTAATAAGGAGATGATAAACAATTCCCATGAAATGGATTTTAATTCCATAAATGTGATGGGACTCTACAAAAACCCTAATTGTACTCTGAAAGTAAAAAAAAAAATGATTGTAAGTCTTCTCTGCTACTGCTAAACCCAGTTGACACTGGGTTCCTATTAAACTATGAGATACCTACAGAATATTTACCAAAAAATATTACTGAATTCAATATGCCAATTTCTATTATCAGAATAAGAGGCTTCAATGATGCATATACCATTCTGTGATGGAGGGGGAGAGGGGGAGAGAAAAAGAAAGAATCTGATTCCTAATGGGGTACATAGGTTTGTACTACTCACAAGATACTTATGTTGCACAACCCCCCCCCCCCCCAGGTGGGATTTATATTTCACATGCTGTCTTTCAGGGACGATATAATAATACTCAACTTACAACAGTTCATTTAGTGACCGTTCAAAGTTACAACGACACTGAAAAAGGGACTTATGACCATTTTTCACACTTACGACCATTGCAGCATCCCCATGATCATATGATCAAAATTCAGATGCTTGGCAACTGGTTCATATTTATGACGGTCGTAGTGTCCTGGGGTCATGTGATCACCTTTTGTGACCTTCCGACAAAGTCAATGGGGAAGCCAGATTCACTTAACAACCGTGTTACTAACTTAACCACTGCAATGATTCACTTTGCAACATGGCAAGAAAAGTCGTAAAATGGGCAAACTTACTTAACAAATGTTTCACTTAGCAACATAAATTTTGGACTCAGTTGTGGTTGTAATTCGAGGACTACCTGTATACTACTAATGTCTTGGTAGTCAAATGGCCTTCTGCTGTCTCTTGTGTCATAATATTGAGAAAATACACTATTGGTAACCGAGTCTCTAGACAAGTAACTACTCTTTCTTCCCTTTCTCCCTCCCTCCCCAGTTTCAGCTTCAGGAATCCCCAGCTTGAAAAAACTAAATATTGGACACTGCAGAATATTCAAATATTTTGAATATTTGAAAAATATGAAAAATATGAAAAAAATGAAAAAACTAAATATTGTTTACTGCAGAATATTCAAATATTTTGTTGTACACTAGCCTACATAGCTAGACAGTGGACAGGATCTTGGGGAGGCTGAATGCAACCACATGTTTACTGGATCCGTGCCCCTCCTGGCTGGTGCTGGCTGGTGCTGGCAGCTCGGGGGGGTGCACGAGCCTGGCTCCAGGGAATTGTAAATGCTTCTTTGAGGGAGGGTGCCTTCCCCACGGCCTTGAAGGAGGCGGTGGTGAGGCCCCTCCTTAAGAAGCCCTCCCTGGACCCAGATGTATTGACTAATTATCGCCCGGTCTCCAACCTTCGCTTAGTGGCGAAGGTTGTTCAGAGTGTGGTTGCACAGCAGTTCCCTCGACACCTGGAGGAAACAGTCTATCTAGACCCGCTCCAGTCGGGCTTCAGGCCGGGATACAGCACGGAAACGGCATTGGTCACGTTGGTAAATGATCTCTGGAGGGCCCGGGACAGGGGTTATTCCTCTGTCCTTGTTCTTTTGGACCTCTCGGCGGCTTTTGATACCGTAGA
>NW_015394640.1:4244-11759 GCF_001527695.2 Protobothrops mucrosquamatus
CATCCCCCCCCCGGACTTCCCAAACCTAATCCCAGGATAATATTCATATATGAGTAAACAAATACTAATATCCCTAACTCCACAAAATATCTTAATCTACAAAAAAGATAGAAAGAATAAACAAAAATAAAAAAAATCTAAAAACCTAAGTTATATTCTACCACTCTATGCTTCTTTTGAATATAAACAATCCATCTTCCTTCCCCCAATCATAACACCTGCATTCACTGTCTTTCTTATGTCATATCATAACAATAAGTATATCCCATACAGCAAAAATTATGCTTGCTGTGGAATCTGGGAGTTGTAGTTTCATATATATGGAAGGTACTAGGTTGGGAAAGGCTATCAAATAGTCTCAATGGAAATTTTTAACATAGGGGTGCTGGTGTAAAAAGAAGTATTTGAGAACCAAGCTCCTTTTAGATTTAGTCAGGCAGTGCAGCTTGTTGGAATAATGAATTGGTGGAATAGTGCATCACCAGTTAAGGTTTTGAAGTTTAAGTTTAAATAAATTTAAATAAACTTATAGTTTACATGTTGGGATTAAGGACAGGTTCACATATTACAGTAATCTAACCAGTAGTTTACCTGACATGGTTTTACCATGGCCAAAATGTCTTTAATCTTAGATTAAAGTTGCTAAAATAACACATATTGGGAAAAGATACTACAATGAGGCAATCTAGAATCAAATCACAATGTATTCAGAATAAGATTGTAATTAGGATGCATAGGTTGGCTGTGAAATATGCAAGAAATGGAAGGGACTATAGGCTTCCTTCCTTCTGTCCTTATTTCACTTTTAAATAATCTAAAATATGCTACATTCTAAAGTTGACCAAACTGGGCAGCTTAAGCAGTAATGATAAACCTAGACAAATTTACATCAATTGATAACAAATGACTGTGGTGGTAAAACTGAAGCCTAGGTATTAAGAAAATATAATATATATTAACTCTGTATGGTCTTATCAAAAATAAGGCCCTAATCATCCTACTGGCAGCAGTTCAACGTGGACTAGATTAGTCTTGGCCCCCATCTCAGCAAAGCAGTTCTCAAATTCTTATTTATTATTTTATTTATTACATTTTTAATCTATCCTTATTACTTTATAAGTAACCCAAGGGGGCAAACATACCTAATCCTCCTTCCTCCTCCTATTTGTCCCACAAGAACCCTGTGAGGTGGGTTGGGCGGAGAAAGAGCAACTAGCCCAAGATCACCTGGCTTTCCTGCTTGATGCAGGAGTAGAACTCACAGTCTTGTGGTTTTTAGGCCAGCACCTTAATCACTACACCAAACTGGCTTTTCCAGTGTGTGTGTGTGTCTCTCTCTCTCTCTCTCTGTGTGTGTGTGTGTGTGTGTGTGTGTGTGTGCATGCATGCATGTGATACTCTCTCTCTCTCTCTCTCTCTCTCTCTCTCTCTCTCTCTCTCTGTGTGTGTGTGTGTGTGAGACTGATATTAAAAAAATATGTGAAGAGATAAATCTGCATTTTAAATAACTTGAAATTTGACCTCAATAAACCCAGCTCTGGATTAAAGCCATCTTTTTTTTTTTGCAGTGCTTTAGAGCAGTCACCTTAAGATCCCATAAATATTTCCCATTCTCCACCAGCATAACAGCAGCAGGATTATTTGGGCTTTTTTCAACTGTTGCTCTTTCCACCCTTCTGCCCCCTCCCATTCCTTTACTTGGGTAAACTCAGACTAACAAAAAAGTAGGATAAAATAAATACATTCTCTCCCCTTTACTGCTCATGCTTTTTAATAAATGCAGAACTCAACAGCAGTCTACCTTTTAAATGAGACTATGAGAGGAATATCTAAATTTCAAACTTTTTTTTTTTTAATGCCATTTCAAGAACACCAGAGCTGGCAGAAACAGAACCTTGGAGAGCACTTTCATGCTTAGCTTGCTGAAAGGGGAGCTTAAACTCCCATAAAACACCCTTTGAAAAAAATGCAAATCAGTTTTCTAAGGTTTTTTTTTATATAAGTCAAGTGCAAAGAATATAATGTGACCTGATTTTATTCATAATTCCTTTGGGAGAGAAGATATCTGACAGGCATATACACTTTCTCACTACCAAAAATAAGTATATGTTGCCCTCTTTTACATTATTTGTGCTGTACCCATCCTGGAAAGTCCAACATATTTCCAAGCAGGGTTTTGTGAGTGATAGAACCTGGATTTTTTTGGGGGGGGCAGCTGCTAACAGGGCTACATCATTCCTGTTGGAGCAATGCCTCTGCTTCATGATTTTTCTGAATTTAGAGGGGACATTAGTTGATATTTGAGGAGCCACAAAGCTAGGTCAGTAAACTTGAAAGTCCACAGCTCTGTCAAGGCCATCTTTGGTAGCATGATATAAAACAGGCATTTTGCACCATTTTGTGGTTTATTGTTTAGATCAGGGGTCTAAACTTGGCAATTTTAAGACTTGTGGATTTCAACTCCCAAAATTCCCATGCTAGCTGGGGAATTCTGGGAGTTGAAGTCCACAAGTCTTAAAATTGCCAAGTTTAGATGTCCCTGGTTTAAATCAACACATGTCTTCAGAACTGAACCATACATGATATATGCGATGTTCACTTGGCATCACCCCCAGAGCACTAAAAACACCAAAGTGGTTTGTGTGTGTGTTTGTGTTTTGGCTTTGTCCACTATTATTAATAGTTTATCTTTTTGTTTGCTGACTTTCCTGAAATTCCTCTCATCCCCTTGAAGGATCAGCTAAACTCCATGTTAACTTTCCAGTAGGCTGAAGCTATTCAGCAAGTTAACTGAATTGCCTATTTACTTTCCACGTTCTTCTATCACAACTAGTTTCTCATTTATAATAGAGACAGATATCTCCAGCACTGCCTTAAAGCAATCATGTTGAAACCTATTGGAGAAGGCAGCCTGCTGTTATTTTGCACATATCACTCCAGAAAAATCACCTCAGAAGATTGCAATTATATTATTGGGAATAAAGAATCAAGCAATAATGGTGGCTTTTGCAACCTGACATCGTCATCAAGGGGAGCACTGAAAGTTCACACCAATCACCAGAACTTACTTTCAATCTGCAACATCGAAATTCACAAAATTGAATCTTCGACACATTTTATGGTTCTTGTTTCTGTTCCTATTTGATTTCATCTCTTCCTATATTCTCCAGTCTCCAGACTGCAGAGTAGAGGCACTATCACAGAAACTGGAAAGTATGACAACTCTTTAGAACTCCCTGTAGGTACTAAACTATCAGAGGCTGTCTTAGGACCTCTCTACATGTAGAAGGCATTTATAAATTACAACACCAAGATCAATTTGGTTAGACAAATTATAATTAGTATTTTTGAGACTACATTCTGTGTAACTTCTGATTTCAGGATGTAATACATACTTAAGGACAACTCCAGATCAGTTGTAGGAACTGTGAGGAAAGTCAGCATAACACTCAGATGGTTAATATGAAATACAGACACGATTAAGGGAAGGAACATAAGCTAAGAGTAAAACAAGCTTGCTAATATTAAACTGAGTAGGATGAAGGTGCCCTAGTGGTAGATAACATACTAGTGTTTTTGAACTGAAGTGATAAGCCACCAAGAATAAAACTTTGGAAGTTATAGACAAATGTCCACGTAAGTTCACACACTTAACTTATTAGAGTAGTAAGTACCATGTACGAAGTTTACTATATAATAAGCTGATTAATCAGATGGCCAGTCCTTCAAGAAAATGCCTCAAATTAGAGTGAGTGAAAATCGAATAATTCGGCTGATGGAGAGTATATACAAACAGTGTAAGGCAGGCATGTCAAACTCGCGACGTCATGCCGCCCTGAGTCCGCAAGGAGAAGGGCGGGATATAAATTCGAACAATAAATAAAATAAATAAATGTGATGTCGTGCAACGTATCGCAACTTTTTCCCCATTGCCGGCAATGGGGTGGGTATGGTTTCAGTATGATGCATCCAGCCTGTGGGCTGGCAGTTTGACATACCTGGTGTAAGGTATCTTTTTAATATACCATAAGACAAATAGCAAGATTAAGAAAAAAAACTGAAAAATCAACTGCAATTTTAGTACCAAAACTTTGAATTTGACTCTGAAATGTCTTTGTAAACGAAGAAATCTGGCTAAGCAGCCTTTCAATTAAATCAAGAATAGGGAAGCCACCATAGGTGTAAAATGAAGAACCTGGATGTTCTAATCAGAAATGAATCCTGACACTGAGAAAATTACCAGTACATTGAATGCAGAGCTAGAGGAGAGAAGTAAATCAAGATTGCTGCAACTGGGGAACAATTACTGTATACTGATTATGAAAAATCTGGATTCTCTGGATAAGCCTGGCTAATAATAGAGTCACTAGGAACATTTAGAGGAGGATCTCTACCAATTATGGAGAAACACCTTCTTTAAGAGGACAGATCATGACTAACTTCACTGCAGAACCATGGACATTCTAAATTTATTTAAATGGCACATAGATTTTTTTTTTTACTGATGTCCTGAGTGAAAACCTGAGCAACTCTACTCTGAATTACTTGAGATATTCTATTGAACACATAATTATTTACTCTAACTAAATGAACTGCAAAAAAAGAGAATATTGTGCATTATGCACTAACCAAGATTAGACTATTAAAACAAAAAGTTTTGGAGTTTTTGTCTTTCTCCTATTTGTTGATCTAGTACTGTCTTTAGCAGTTTGAACCATTCATTTGGGAATAGGCTGGATCAAAAGCATAACAGACCTTGCATACCATGATGAGTTCAAGGAATGTAAAATGAGAACTATGCTCTTTTTTGCTCCAAAGTCCATGGATAGTATATAACTATGATGAGTTTAAGGGCAGTGATATGAAAACTGTACTCTTCCTTGCTCAACTATCCTGGATGAGTAAGTAGTGTCTTTTCCAGTTTCATAGATCTATTTATAGTGACAATTTTTTGAAATGAAACAAATGAAAAAAAAACCCAGTAATTAGCAATACCACTTAGACTTATACTGTATGTCACATATATTTACAACACTCTCTGGGTGGTTTACAATGTTATTGTCCCCAATAATCTGAGCCTTCATTTTATCAACCTGGATGGAAGGCTCAGTCAACCTTAAGCTGGTCAGGATCAAACTCGTGGCTGTGAGCAGAGTTTGTCTGCAATGCTTCATTCTAACCACCGTGGCACCACAGCTCCTGCAATAAATGTAATCTTTCTTTTTCTGCCAAAAATAATCATCTTCTCCTGAGAAAAGTTTTATCCATGCCAAACTAATTCTGCTTGGTCCTCAGATCTGATCCCCATTACTTTAGCCCCGCTTGGCCCTTATAAAAACCAATGAATACCAGGGCAGGCCTGTGATGTCACTTAAAAGAAAAGTAGCCATGTTTATCGCAGTTTACAAATAATCAGGATGGACATCTTTGTAAATAACCTATAATGCATATCAGGCTGTATGCAAATCTGAACCTATGCGTACATCTGAACATACAAAAACTATCCCAGCATGGATATCGATGCTGCACAAACATACACCTGCCTTTTAGATGACATGACAGATATAACACTCCTGGGGCATGAGAAGGCATGAGTAGGCATTTTCCAGCAGACCTGTAAACTGCTCTAAACATGGCTACTTGTCTTTTAAGTGACATCACAGGCATTTGGTAGAAGGAATACTTCCATGGCATTGCTATTTTCCATAAAGCCCAAATAAAGAAGTTCCTCAATACTAAGAGTAATATCTTTTATAATATCCATTCTTGCAGGGTATTTTTTGTGGTTTAAAACTTTTCCTCCCTGTCCTTTACTGAAGTACTCTTGAAGTACTCTTCAAAACATAGATGAGAGCCCTTAATAAAATTCTACAAAATAAAAAATCTACAATGGATATATTTATTTTGAATGCAATATGTGGGAGGTGAAAAGGAACTTACTTTTTTCCTTGACTACAGAGTCTCCCTTATATTAATTTTCTTATTTTACTTAAGTGTATACAAGCTCATAATGGTACATGTTCTTTCTTTTCCATTCCAAATATTTCTGAAATCTCAATGATTTCTTATATGAAAGCATTCAATGCTTATATTGAAAGCATTTGAAAATTCCAAGCCTATTTAATAAATTCAATTACCTTCTATAAAATATTGCTATATTGATCTTTGTGCTCTGTTGTTTTCAATAAGCAGGGGTGCTACAGAAATGTTTGCTATAAAAGTCTTGGAAAGTAGGACATAAACTGCCGCAGTAAGCTCCTAACTTATGAAGTTAGTTTACAGCATGGTGTAATCTATTGTTCTTTTATGGTTGTTGTTATTCATTCAAAGAGAATCTGGGGAATACAATGCCACACTCTGCAATATCCTTCGACTATCTTTGCTGTATTTTTGCAAGTGATGCTGTTTCACCAAGGAACATTCTCCTAGAAATGAGAATATGGCAATGTTTTACTGACATGAAAATGCTGGCTACTATAAGCATAGAAACAATGCCCTTCTATAAAAAAAACCAGATACTTACGTACTTCTTAGATAAGCAATTTTTTATAGATTGGGGCTGGAAGAAACTGCTACAGATCCTTCTTCAGCCTACCAGCTATTCTCCGGACTAATTCACAAGCAAAGCCACCTGACCTATACCTTGTATCCATCAGGAAGCAACATAAAAGATAATGAAAACTGAGAAAATCCTCATCTCAGTAATAATATATAACACTGCAATAGGAGTTTTGATTTGTAGCTATTTGTTCCGGCTTTCTTCTATATTGTCTTCTTCCAAATACTGGGGAATTTCAGGCCAATTGCTACACATGATGAAAGTGTGGATGTGGTAGAATTGACAAGGATAAATTCTTCCTTTTGCTTCACCAACCTATCTAAAATCAATTTTAGAAGGTATTTCAGGCTGGAAGATCCCACTATTTGTACTTCTTCTTTTCGTAACTGTCCAAAAGGGGTCTCTGAACTCTCATCTTATTAAAAGTGGTTCAGAAGATGTGAAAAATTCCCAACAATTTTTGAGCAGAAGGACTGAAAGCATAATGTCCAGCTGTCAACCTGTCCCTATATTGGAAAATAGCCACTTCTCTTACTCTCAAATGAAAATTCCTTTTGACCCATAAGAAATAACAACAACAATAATAATAAACAAAAAACACCATTCGTCAATTGCAAAAGACAGCTTTACATGGAACAGCTTACATCTTATGACACAATCTTTAATACTATCAGACAACATCTGCCTATCCCACGCCCTTGGGAAGGACTCGACAGGTGGATAAAAATGCCAAATCCAGCCTAAATATCTGGCTGACTATGCGACAAACCATAATAATTACCATCAATAATAGATGCTTTGGGTGCAATCCCAAAACAACTGGAGCACCACTTGAACACCGATGGTATTGACAAAATCACCATCAGTCAATTGCAAAAGGCAACTTTACTTGAAACATCCTGCAATGATACATTTAACATCATCGAAGAACAACATCTGCTTATCCCACATCCTTG
>NW_015394640.1:14306-16713 GCF_001527695.2 Protobothrops mucrosquamatus
ATGTGCTGAAAGTGGATCAGGCATGTCTTAGTGAGAACATAAACAAAGGAGGATTAGATTCCCTAAAGACTTGACAACTGTTCTTGAACTAAGGACTTTCTCCCCATTTGGGATAATTTCCAAAAAGTAGCAGTGCTACATTTTTTTCCCCAGAAAGGAAATTCTTAAAACAACTTTAACTTACTGCATGCCTTTGCAACTGCACACTTTTTAAAAGAAACCAATGTGGAAATGTACAAAGAAAAATGATTTATATTTTACAAAATAGTTTGAGAGCAGCTCAAACTGAGGGCTGTTTTGAGTTTTTTTCTTGTTGTTTCTTTTGTCACTTGTACTAGCTCAGATGTAGAATAGCTGCTTTCTAAACTGAAGTAAAACCAGAATAAAGGGACCCTGTGCAGGATAATACTTGATTAGAGATTGTACCTCTCATGACATCTCTGGTTTCCTTTCAAGCTGGGTGCTGGTCACTGTACTTTCTAGCTGGCTTAGTGGATAGATTCTGCAAATCTTTTTTTATATACAAATATATCATTTGTTCACCTTTCAGAATTTAGTACCCTACTAGACAACCTGTTTGGTCTTCTTTTCAGAGATATTTCCTTACCAAATAGAGAAATAGAATGGCCAAAAGTGGGCAAAAAAGAAGGAGGGACTTCCAACTTTCTGCCAGCTTCCGCATTGAATTTCTTTGTGGGAATCTGGCAGAGAGCATCAGAAATCTCCCCTCCCCCTTCCCTTCCCTTCACACCATGCAGGTAAATGGCTGTTTTTGGATTTGGGAAGATAGCAAGGGTTTGTGAGATTGGCTGGGAAACTGTCACAGAATGTTGAAAACAAAGATCATGTGACCATAGTAGCAGCCAATAGCACTGAAGCAGTACAACTTCATTCTCTCAGGAGTCATGGATCTCGGATTCTGGATGCATTCAGTATGTTAGCCCATTTGAGGTACCTTGATGTAAAAATTGTTGCCCTATGATGCAATTTTTCACCCAATTAAAAGTCATGACAGTGAGAATTCTATTAGTGTATAGATATTTCAAGCCACATGGAGGATCAGGTGAATTGTCTCTTGAATACAGAATTTTTCAAATTACTCCTGCATCTGTAATTACTTCTTCTCCTTCCCAAAAACCTATTCATTTTCGTTTCTTGTAAAATTAATACAATCCAGCCTTGTATAAAGAGGATCTGTCATGCAGTTTAACCTGCAGACAAATAGAATTCATGCTGCCTGACTGTAAAGAAGATATTTACAAACAAAGCCCCCGGGCTTGTTGCCATGAAAAGTAAATATGTTTTAGCTCCTTCAGAGTTACAACTGTGAGAAAGCTTTGATGATTCTGTGAGCATCACACACAGTGGCAGTAAATAGCAAGAAATCAACCTTCTTGAAATTTTAAAGACAATCAAAACAAAGAGCCCAACAAAAGAACACACAACTTCACCGAATTCCAATGGAGTTTATGTTCCAGGTGGACACTGGTATGTTTCTGAAAGACAAACATCAAAATGGTTTGGGGTTCCAAGTCAGTAAGTCTTGTTCAAACAACAGAATGAAATCTTAAATTTGGAGGATAAACAGACTGAGTTGGATCCAAAGTAACTTCCTCCACTGAGGAAGTGAACTATTACAGCAATTTAAATGGTCTAGTGGTTAAATCACTGGGCTGGTTGACCAGAGGTTTGACAGTTCAAGACCTTGTCATGGACATGGTTCTGACAGATGAAACTCTTC
Source organism: Protobothrops mucrosquamatus (assembly GCF_001527695.2). Classification (NCBI taxonomy): domain Eukaryota; kingdom Metazoa; phylum Chordata; class Lepidosauria; order Squamata; family Viperidae; genus Protobothrops; species Protobothrops mucrosquamatus. The sequence goes on from NW_015394640.1 coordinate 16,048, forward strand.
AATGAACTTCAAGGCATTGTTTACCTTAAAGCAGTGGTTCTCAACCTTTTTAATGCCGTGACCCCATAATACAGTTCCCCATGTTGTGGTGACCCCAGGTGCCAGGGGCGTGGCCAAGTGGGTGTGGCTGCCAAGTGGGTGTGCCCACAAAGTGGGTGTGGCCACCATGTTGTGGTGACCCCCAACCATACAATTATTTTCATTGCTATTTCATAACTGTAATTTTGCTACGTTATGAATCGCAATGTAAATATCTGATATGCAGGATGTATTTTCATTTTTACAAATTGAACATAATTAAAGCATAGTGATTATGCTTTCCTCTCTCCCTCTCTTTCCTCTCCCTCTCTTTCTCTCTTCCCTCTCTCTTTCCTCTCCCTCTCTCTTTCTCACTCTTTCTCTTTCCTCTCCCTCTTTCTCTCTTCCCTTTCTTTCCTTTCTCTCTTTCTCTCTTTCCTCTCTCTTTCCTCTCCCTCTCTTTCTCTTTCTCTTTCCTTTCCCCTCTCCCTCTCTCCTCTTCCTCTCTTTCCTCTCCCTCTCTCTCTTTCTCTTTCCTCTTTCCTCTCCCCCTCTGTCTTTCCTCTCTCCCTCTTTCTCTTTCCTCTCTCTTTCTTTCCTCTCCCTCTCTTTCTCACTCTTTCTCTTTCCTCTCCCCTTTCTCTCTTC
>NW_015394640.1:19709-21636 GCF_001527695.2 Protobothrops mucrosquamatus
CAATTGTTTTTCCTCTCTCCTCTGCGCGAGAAAAACTTTTGCCGCCTAAATCTGAAATGAATCCCTGGGGAGGGTGGGGCCTTGCTCTGCGCCTGCGCTCTTCACACGCCTCCTGCAGGGCACATTTGGTAAAGTTCGTGCATTCAGGCTGCCGCCAAGCACAGGGAGTAGCACAGCTAAGGAAAAGGGCAAAAAAAATGGCGGACGGAGTGGTTTGGCGACCCCCGCGACCCACAGGTTGAGAACCGCTGCCTTAAAGAATCTTTATTAGAGAAGCATGGCATCGGCACTAACATAATCAAAGCCAAAAACTGGATTCCCCTCCCCTGAGCACATAGTATCAAAGCACAATTCCCTCTTCCAATTAATAGTCATAAATCACATTCTCCAGTTAGTTTGAAATGCAGGCTTTCCCTCCAGTCCTCCAGCCCGCCAATTCTTATCATCTCTTATTTTGATAACCTTAGTTCAGCATTGTTATGTCTAGCTGAACTTTCATGCACATTGCTCCCCCCAGTATCATCTAACTCTAGCTCTAACTCTAAAAGTAAAACATAAAAAGAAAATGGTTGCATCTCCAACTGTTGTCAAAGCAAAAACATCCGACGTTAGCAGCGTTGACAGACCCAAGTACTGCATGAAGGAGTAAGCTCCCAGCTCCTGCAAAGCTAGCAGTTCGAAAACATGCAAATGCAAGTATATAAATAGGTTCCACTTCATTAGGAAGATAAACAGCATCACATGCACCTCAGCATATAGTCATGCCGGCCACATGACCACGAAAGGATCTTTGGACAAGGCTGGTTACCTCGGCTAGGAAGCAGAGATGAGCACTGCCCCTAGAGTCGGACATGACTGGACATGGGAAATCTTTATCTTTTAAATCTTGTGAAGTGTAGCACTCTTCCCCCCCACCTCCCCTGATGTTAAATTGGTATATAGAGATGGTATATATCATCTTGTAATATTAAAAACAAAATGGATTTCTTTCAGCATGAAATGCTGCAGACTCTAGCAAAATGGGAGTCACTGGTGACCGGCACTTTCAGCACTCTCTTTCTCTCTCTCTCCCAGTATAAAACAAATACAATTTTGTCTGAATTATTAAAAATAATTCATATCATTGTGGAACCCACTGTCTATATTTAAAACCCCATCTTAGTCCCAAGGTTGAGAACTACACAGAAATTATTTTTATTATTTAATTAATTGTTTTAAATAGTCAAGCAGCAAATCAAGCTATAAACAACATTAAGCATTAAGACACTACCAAGGAGAAACTTTTCCAACACTGAAAGGGGAGCTACTGCATAAAAACAAATAGCAAACCCCACTCCTTTCTGAAGATGTTACCTAGCTGGGTAATGAAACATCTGCAAGAAAACAACCAACCTCAGGGAGCACTTCCACAGAAATTATTTTCATGGTACTGAACATTGATTGTGCCTTGGCAGAACTATCAATGAAATCAGGAGACATTTCTGAAGACTGTATTTAATTCTAATCAAATCTCTGATCAAGACCATATCTTAGTTAAAAAAAAGTGCTAATACTTAAGTGTAAATCTGCTTCATGCTCCCTCCCTTTCTACAACTCAAAAAACAAAATAAAACTGAACACAACTCTCAAAATAACATAGGGCCCAGTTTAAAAGAAGGCAGAAATGGAAGTTTCTTGAATGAGTACTTCCTCAACATGGAAATGAATTAGTGGAGAAGTCATAGAATGTGGCCCCATATACTGTACTAATCTATTAGAGGTTGGGGAAAATAATTTTACAGCAATTATCTTCACAAGAGAACACAAGCAAGTCTTTCTTGGAAATTTGTATAGAGGAATGGTCTGTAATACTTTTGAAGGTAAGGTCACTGAACTCCATCCATGGAATTAAGGTCACTATTGAGTGATAGGATTCCACATTTGCAGC
>NW_015394641.1:0-11757 GCF_001527695.2 Protobothrops mucrosquamatus
TGCTGCTGAAATTTATGAAAAATATGGCTCATTTCAGGATATTGCTTCCTGAAATCCAGTGCCTTGACAGCAAACTGTCATCTGCATTTTGCCTCCTTGTAAAATCCTTGAAGCTATACACCTCTAATGAATTCCACAATGACAGTTAGAGCCAAAGGAGATTTTATATATATACTATGCACAAATAGATTACTGTGCAGGTATTTCCAATTTAAAAATAACAGTCGCAAGGAATCTGGTTTGAGTCTGTTATACTTGAAAGAGAGAGTTTAACCTTTTACCTACTCCTCATACTAGTTAAATTTCACCTCATCCACATAATTATAACTAATATCAGCAAACTAAACTATTCTTTAAAACATTGACTGAAAATTGCATGCTGGGATAATTAAGAACTGATAAAAAGGGTGAGAAAGATAAAGAAATCTTCATTTTAGAAAGGTATATTCCACAGTCTAAGTCTTGTTCCCCACAGCCGTTCATTAACAGATTAATGATGAGAGTCTTAGTGCATTAAAGTGAATTGCAAGCAGTTCTGAGGCCTCCATATTAATATGCATTTAATATTTATAATATGATTGACAAGGGACAGAGTATCCTTTTGGCCATAACTGTTCTGCTATTGAACCTGTCTGGTTTCAAATATTGATTGTTCCTATGGTAGTTCACAGTTACTCAAGGTCAAAGAGATAACAACACTCAAAGCAGGCAAACCAAAAGATGCTTGCCTGAAAGGTTAATTTTTTCAAACAGAAGCATGTGAAGGAATAGTCCAAAACCAATCCAAGCTTCCGAGAGTCAGGTCAGGGCTGTCAGCCAGGCCAAAGATCAGAATTTCACAGGCAGAGTCCACACACACTGTCACATAGGAGCCAGAATCAGATGATTGTTTCCAGAAAAATAACAACATAAGTTTTAAATCAGGCTGCAGCCAGCTATTGCTAATTAAGAGATTTGCTCTCTTACTTGGTAAGAAGCATCATAGAACATCTTTGTTCTGCGCTCCACTTACTGGATGTGGTGGCTGGGAGGCCTTATATCAGGGGTGTCAAACTGCCGATCCGCGGTCCAGATGCGTCACACCAAAACTGTGCCCACCCCTTTGCCAGCAAAGGGGAAAAAAGTCATGATACTTCACAACACATCATGTGACATCACGAGTTTGACACATGTGCCTTATATCATCCTGATCTGAATGTTCCAGCTATCCAGATGGTGTCTGATTTTGATCAGTTTCATGTCACTCTTGATTGTTTGTCTCCTGAAGCTGACATTCCACAGCTTCTGCTGGAGCATCTTCTTCAAAGTCAAAATCAGTTTCTGAGTCCTGCCCATGACATATACTGCTTCGTAACAACAATATACATGACAGACCATTAGACTAAATTTAATCAAGTTTGCAGATTAAAAGAGAATAAAATGAAATCTTGCCAGGAGACCAAAATCACATCTCTGTATTCTTTTAGAATACCTAAGTATAGGTATAAAAGTATAGAAGTAGTTTTAAAAAAAACCTAGCCTACTTTATTCCCCTAGCTTATTTGGGAAATCAAAGTGCTATAGAGAAAAATATCTAAGTTTAGCCTTCTTAGAAGTTTATCACCTATAGACTGCTTTGTGTGCAAGGTGTTAGTTTTCCAACTATCATGTCCTAACCAATTTAGGACTTTTATGCCAGTATTGCTAGCCTGAATTGGGTTTGGAAACAAGATCTAAACCAGTGCGGTTGGGATGAGATATGGCCTGGAAACTGCAGCCCAGAAAATTATTTAACTGCAGCATTGCACTTTCTACAATGGCATATTTCAGCTATGGCTTTAAATCTTAAATTCAGGATGAGTTTTTATCTATAACTTGTTTAAAAAATCATATAGGATTTTATATGCAGTGTGAGAGCTTAGACAGTGAAAGTCACATAAAACAAGTCAGGAGCATGATTTCTCATTCTCTAACTACTTTATTGGAGCATATTCTATAAGCACAAAAATTATTTGTGGGAGAATCTGAATTTTTCCAGCGCCGTAAGCCTGTACACCATGTATCTATGATGGTTCCCACAAAATGTTTTTCTATTCTCCTTTGGACTCATATTTTTTGTTCTGATGTATCAGTTCCTTTCTCAAGGAAAAGTTTATTAATACTGGCCATATCATCATTATTAGTAGACTTTTCTTTCAGTTTATCAGCTCTAAATAGTGCTCACTGGTGATTTAGTCTGTATTCATCAACTTTCTTTTCTTGTTCTTTTTTATGATTCCTTAGAAGTGCTTGTAGAAATAAATCTGTCTCTGCTCATATTGAATGTTGAGTTTGTGATGCACTAGCCAATCCAGAAGCATAAGCAAGGAGGTCCATTTAGCCCAGACCTGAAATTCAAAGGAAGGCTCAAATTTAGTTGTTTATTATTTCTTATTTTCTAAAAATCAAACATGTCTGTTTCTTTGTGGAGGCATTTTTTCTTGTCTATCATGGCATCCGGCCCTCTCAATTCCTGGCAAATAGATGGAGAAGAAATGGAGGTAGTGACAGATTTTATTTTCCTGGGCTCCAAGATCACCACAGATGGGGACTGCAGCCAAGAAATTAAAAGACGCTTGCTCCTGGGGAGGAAAGCTATGGCAAATCTAGACAGCATACTAAAAAGCAGAGACATCACCCTGCCAACAAAAGTACGTATAGTCAAGGCCATGGTTTTCCCAGTTGCAATGTATGGATGTGAAAGTTGGACCATAAGAANGTACTTTGGCCACCTAATGAGAAGGAAGGACTCACTGGAGAAGAGCCTAATGCTGGGAAAGATTGAGGGCAATAGAAGAAGGGGACGACAGAGAATGAGGTGGCTGGATGGAGTCACTGAAGCAGTAGGCGTGAGCTTAAATGGACTCCAGAAGATGGTAGAGGACAGGAAGGCCTGGAGGAACGTTGTCCACGGGGTCGCAATGGGTCGGACATGACTTTGCAAATAACAACAACAATCATTTTATTGTACTTAAAGAAATGGAAGGGACTCTCTGAATCTGAAAACATCTGGCTGTCCAGTCAGATCATTAGAAAAGGACACTGGAGCTTTCCAATCATAACTAGGCCATGTAACCTATTAATACCGGGTAAACCAGGTGCAGGAATGCAACTAGTGGCATATCCTTATTTCCTATTTAAGCTGCTCCTGGCCTGTGTTTATGTTGGTTTGACCCTGAGCCAATTTAAGGAAAGTCTGATCAGAGATATTCTTGCAATAGCTTGAAAAGTATTCAGTCTGAACAGGAGCAACCACATCCTCCCATTGGAGAATTCCCCTACTCCTGATCCAGGTTTCAGGAAATCCTTAAAAAAGCCCTGAATGATTTGTGATCCAGCTTGCTTATGCTCCTTCAAGACTGTAAATGTTATGGGAGGAGGGGATAGAATGGTAATAGAATGATCTCTCTCTCTCTCTCTCTCTCTCTCTCTCTCTCTCTCTCTCTCTCTCTCTCTCTCTCTCTCTCTCTCTCTCTCTTTCTCTCTCTCTCCCTCCCTCTCTGAGAGAGAGAGAGAGAGAGAGAGAGAAAGAGAGAGAGAGAGAGAGAGATCATTCTATTACCATTCTATCCCCTCCTCCCATAACATTTACAGTCTTGAAGGACCCAACATCATTGGGTCTCTCTCTCTCTCTCTCTCTCTCTCTCTCTCTCTCTCTCTCTCTCTCTCTCTCTCTCTCTCTCTCTCTCTCTCCCCCCTCCCCCCCTCTCTCTCCCTCCCTCTCTGAGAGAGAGAGAGAGAGAGAGAGAGAGACAGAGAGACAGAGAGACAGAGAGACAGAGAGACAGAGAGACAGAGACCCAATGATGTTGTCTGTGGCTGGTTGTTGGGGTATCCCAGGAAGATGACTAACGTGCTGGACTTTTATGGTTTTATAGACTTTATGATTTTGTAGTTTTATTATTGTTGTGAGCTACCCAGAGTTGTGTTTTAAGATAAACAGCCATACAAATCCTTTAAATAAATGAAATATCAAACTATTCTAGAACAAAATTATACAGCTTATACTAACATTTTGTGATTAGAATGCCCAGTGTAATTTTAACCACACATACCCAGTTGGGATCAAGCAATGGTCCCAAGGGAAGGATGCACATCTGTTTCACATATGCTACAGCTACTGAATCCCTCTTTACATTTCTTCTCAATCTCAGGAACTACATCAGATGTTCTGATGTAATTATATATACAGGCTGCAATTTCAACAACTAGAAGAAGCCTTGCTTCTACTTCTTGAATAAGAAAATTCATGGGATGGCATAATAGTACAACTGTTTACTGGGAGTTGGGACCCAGAGCCTCACTTGACAAAGCTGTTCACTGCTCAGCCTGATGAGCTTTGCTCATTGAGGCTCTCCACTTACCTATATTTAATTCTGGTTAGATTTACATGAAGACAACATACTATCCTGCTGTTATAGCAAGAAGGAGAATTTGAATTCCAAATAGATGCTCTTATAAATGTAACCCCCCCAATTCTTATGAGTCATACACTCTTTATTAAAAACATCTCCATCTCTGAACTATCCTTTTCTATTCCAACTAAAGTCATGAATATATTTCCTCCTATACTGTAAAACTATGACGCCTTTCAATTTATTTAGGCATAATCTCCATGTGAATCTAGCAACAGTATTTGTGTTTTACTGTCTCTGACCCGAGGTTATTTCTATGCGAGAAGTTTGCCCCATTGGCTTCATTCTATTAATTCCATCTTATTTCCACAATATCATATAAATGTTCACTGCGGCTCACTATTAAGCCACTTTTCAGCACAGTAGAGCAGCGGTGGCCAGCAGTGGTGGCCAGCATCCTACCCCATTCTCCCTATTCATCTCTTTTTGCCTGCTGTCCATAGGGATGAAGATAACAAGCAAAGAATGCAAGGGTGGCATATTGAGAGCACCGAGGAGCCCTAACATTTTGGCTGATAGAGGGAGGGGGCACCCTGGGATGCAAAAGGAGGCAAGGCAAAAGAATTCTTTTGATAAGAAGCTGCCCGCTCAACAGGCCTAGGGGCAGCTCTGTGAAATTATCACAGCATTTCCTCTAGAGCAGGAGCTGAGCCAATTAACTTCCAGTTAATCACCTCAACTGTCCAAGCTTTATCAGAATGATATACTGTACACAATACACAATGCATCTCCCCTTAAGCTGTTATTGCACAGAGATGCAGATATTATACAATGTCATGCCCCCATACACAACACCACCTCTTGAAGAAGAGGGACATTTCTTTATTTTTACACAATGTCTACCTTGTGTGGCATTTTTGGTTACATTGTTCACCAGGAGGGCTTGTGTGACTAGGATTCTTCAGACATGGGTAGCTAGATATCTATGGGGTTCAAACCTTCTACCTGGAACTGAAGGCATAGACCTTTAAGTTATTTTAGAAATCGTCCATGTCCACAGAGTCCCAATAAGGAAGAAACTGGCTACATGGTGCTTTCCAATAGTCAGTATAATTGAAAAAATATCACATGGGATATACACAGTGGTGGGATTCAGCCCAGGCCCAGAATGGACTTCCGGAAGTGGCATCCACATAGAGAACTGGTTGCTCACATATTTGAATCCCACCACTGGATATACACTGTGGGGAAAAAGTCCATTAAAAGCCCATACACAGGGGCATGATGTAATGTAATAGCTGCTCTTTCTGGTCTAAGAGCTTAAGGGTAGATGGGCTGTATACACCATTCTGTTAATTTTTTAGTGTACTCCTTCCTGTATCCACCAAGCACCAAAACATGGATCGTTTCTGAAGTTAATGTACTGTATATAATCATCTGTGTGAAGGTCTGTGAGTTCAGTTCCTGACAGATTCCTGAATTCCATAGAATAACACCTGACTACCCATGTCTGAGGAGCCCCATTAAGGATGTATTGTTTTTTTCCCGTTGGCTTGCAGTCACCCTGGTTTTTCACAGCTTCCCTACAACCTAAATACTCTAAATCCCTATATATTAAGGGAAATTCTCCCATGTGTCCATGTTGTTGTTGCCTGCTTGTTTCTTTGCTTAATAGTGATGATACTGTTATCACTATGGGGAATTCTTAGCCTTGAAGAATTGCTGGAAAATTTATTTTCCCTCTGAAGAAATTTGGAGAAGTTATCGTCCCAATCTGTTGCCCAACTTACTTTTATTATCCAAAAGACATGGCTTTATAGCTTTCTGCACTAAATTTATAAATAGCCTCTCACTGTGTGAAGGATGATTCATCCTTTGTCACAAGGGATGCCCCTGTGCCAGCATATCCAGCTATTTGGCAAATCTAAAGATATCAGCCATCAGAAAAATTAAAAGAGCACACAGTAAGTGTCTTCTCCAAATCCAGCTGAAGTTAGTAAGTGTAATGGCCAGCATTTGTTGAAGACCTAACTTCTTTCTTGTTTTGCAGTGAAATATAGCATCCTGCTAGTTCATTACCTGTATGGTTTTTTTTTATTTTGCTCTTGTTGTCGTTGACCTATGTCAATTGCACTTGGGAAATTCAAATGTCACCCAACAACCATTCCATTCGCTGAGTGACAAGCAATATGCAGATTATCCACACGTATCTCAGGGGATGATTATAGTTCTGATTCTGCTTCCTCGGGAACCTTAATGTGCCTCACCCAAGCACTGAGGGGGCAGGACAAATGTGCCATTAATTGGACCCCTGAGGCAGTGGCTCCCTGCTTAGTAGTTATTAACATGCTTATTTGCATGCTTATCTGCAAAACTGAAGAAAACAAGCATAATATTATGCTGGTAGGACACAGTTGGACTTTAATTTGGCTTGTCTTCCAAACCTTTTATCTATTTGGAAACTCATTCAGGATTCCACGTGGAATCTTGAAAGCAGGAAAAGAAGACAGAAGTTGATAGGCTGGGGAACACCCAGGTCAACTAGACAGAATCTTAGTTGTGTTGGATCTATAAATATACAGTAAGTGATGTAATTGAATAATTGTAGCAGGACAGTATAGTACCTGAAACCTTTTGTTGGATCAGAAAATATTAGAGTTTGTTTTAAAAACCAGATCTGTGTTCCTGTTTCCTTGTTCCTCAAATTTTTACATAATGAAATATCAGCTTTTAAAAAATAAAGTTTAAACCCACTACTTTTCTATGGCGGTTTCCTAAAGCACTTGATAACGTTTCATACATTTTAATGTTCAGAAGCGGCATTTGGATGGCCCAAAACTTTCCCAGCCAGAAAGAACATTGGGCTGGCCATTTTTAGCATTATATCAACTGGCCATTTTTAGCATGGCATGGCACAGTTAACTAGGATTTAAAGAGAAAGATTAGTAGTGGCAGCCTGGCTTTCCACTAGATCAACAGATGGGAATTCTATTTTGGTGTGGGCTACTTGTACAATTAGAATTAGCTTTTGTACCTCTTTGTAGTGTATGATGGCTTCACAATACCGGTTTTGAATTCATGAATCAAAAGACTTCAGTTGGAATATTGTCAGAAGTTAGTCATGTAATTGTGCACAGAGGGAAGTACTGTTTCAAGTCCTATGAAGCCAACTTAATGTTCAGAAAATTAATATAGTACAACCAATATGTACAGGAAGCATTAATCCTGAGAGAAAGAGACCAAATGAAAAACTATAGCAATTGCTTTCTGCATGCAAGGATGTTTTGTAATGGATGAACATTTTAATGCACAATCTATCTGCATTTTGAGGAAGTACAGCCCTTCCAGATTTATGGGGGGAGGTATCATCAGTATGCTAATGATATTCATTTATACATCTCCAACCCCTGGTGAATTAAGTGATGCTATTGAAGTCTTGTCCTGGTGTTGGGAGGCTGTGGGGCTATGGTTGGAGAACAACAGTTTCAAATGAACCCTGGCAAAACCGAGTGGCCTTGGCTCTTAGGCCTTTTGAATCTGGGTCTGTACTATCTTTGCTGCTGAATGCGATGGCACTGCCCCAAATAGTCCTGGTGTACAATTTGGAGCAGGTGGCAGTTTTGGCTAGCTAAAAGGTCCTTTGTACAACTTCAAATTGTATGCTAGTTGTACGCATTCCTGGATTGTGAGACTCTGCTCACATTTACTCATGCCCTGGTCATCTCTGCAATCAGTAATACTGCTAATGACTTTGGGCCCAAGTATTTGCTAGATAAGTACCACTGGGCCTTGTAAAGTACTCTGCATAGGGAGTGAAAAAGCAATGAGCAGGGAAGGATGCTTTTAGATTCTACGTACCAAATACTCTTGTTAATGATGATACAAAAAAGTTTGCCAACCTAAAAAATGGATATAAAGTTTTTATCATAGTTGTGTCATTCTTTGGTATTAACCAAACAAAAGTATGATTTACTTTAATATAACATGTTCTTTACTGATGGCACTAGTTTGGATTAGAGATCAGTGTGAATTTTAATGTAGTTATCCCTATAAAGTGATCCAGTCTCAACAGTGTTGAGTGGACATCTGGATTCATTAAGGTTCTGCTTCGTGCTGTGCCAAAATTGGTGTTACTTTTTCTCAAAATCTTTCTTTCTATGTAAAAGTATCTTCTTTTTTAATTTTTTTCTCAACATGCTTATAAATTTCTATTGAATTTGTCTTTAAGTTTTTGAACATACTTTATAATCAGATGTGAGGGAAGGAATTTCAATCTGTATTGTCCTCTATTACTTTTCTTCATTCACTGTGGGGAGACTTTCCTCATGATGTCTTCCCTTGGGATTAAATTGAGGTATAATGAAAAATTCACACCCATTTATCAGAATGCAACTAAATAACTGCAAACAAATACATATTTATATTCTTCCCTTACTCTACTTTGTTATTAAATAAATGCAAGAACTGGTTGCTTATCAGTAATTTAAGTTCTTTTATTAATCATATGTGAATTCATACATACAAATTATGCACTTGCACAGAATCCATTCTACATCTCCTATTGTTAACAGATTTTTGGCAGGATTTTTGGCTTACCACACATAGTATGCATGACTATGCATGCCTCTTGCTAATACTTTCTGAGCCCAATGTAATGGATCCGATAGCAAGAAACCCTGGTATTATATGTCACCAAGTGGAGCCTGAAGGCTGGGTACTGTATATGAATTTACAGATGATGATCTAATATATTTAGTTACAGGTAGTAGCCAGTTGTATTTCACTGTGGACTCCAGTTCAGCAACTGATGAGAAGTTAGGCTGCATCTATCTGGGCTTGGAGGTCCAAATGACAGCTTTGATAAAATATAGAAGGCTAAATCCAGGTAACTGACCAGCACAGCTCTGACTAAGGAATGCTAAGGAGGAAAGCTGTAGATGTTTAAATAGGTCCTCAATTGTCCTCAGATACCAAGCTTGGTCTGTTCAACTAACAATGTTTTTTTTTTAATCCATTTGAAGAAATTTTGATCTGAGTATCCAACACTTTCAGATATTTTCTGAAGAGCAAAGAACAAACACATCCTTTTCAGTGAAGCAGATTTTGTTTTTGTTGTTTGTTTATTTATTTGTGTTTGTTTGTTTGTTTATCTAATTTATGTGACCACCCATTTCACAAAACAAGTGACTCTGGGTGGTGTTCAAGAAAGCTAAAACAATGAATAAATACCTAAAACACTTGTAATATTGATTATTGAAAGCATTAAAAACTGCAAAAGCCAAGCAAAGACAAAGAACTAGTAAGCAAGGGAATGTTAATAAAGGCAGTTTACCAGTCCCCTGAAGTCCCCAGACCTGAGGGCACAATGAAATCTTGATGGACTTTAAGAGATTCAGATCTGATGTTACCCTGTTAGTAATAATATTCATTCCAGAAATTGAAGTGATTTTTTTTCCTCACAGGTTTGTCAGCCTCAAAGGGCTTGACATCAATCTTGAAAGCCTGCCAAAGCAATTATCCAAATCAACTTATACCTAACATAATTAAAGTGGAACTACTCTGAGTTTCTTTCTCACTTCCCCCCCCCTCCCCTAGGCTAAGAAATCTTTTTTTATAATGCTCCTCTTGTACAGATCTTGCTCCCCACTCCATGTCCCCAGCATTTGTTAGACTTCCCATCACATAAATCTGCACAGTTTGTTGAGATATGCTATGATGCTTTGGGTACCAGCCAGATGGATGCCTAGGAACAAAAGATGCACTCACCAGTCCAGCCTGGATGCTTCACAAATAATAATCTGTTTCAGGGGAGAAAGTGCAGAGGCTATACCTTTGGTGAGGTTGTCATACTCAGGATTCCTTAATCTGCAGTAGAGTGAAGAGGACACATTTGGCATCTGGCCCCAATGGAATGTTATAATGTTATCACATCTATAAGGGGAACATTTAAAATCATGGGAACCATATCCCAGAGGGAGCAGCTGCCAAGTTTTCAAGCAACCAAAAATGATTCTAGCCGTCAGCTTTAAAGCAGATATTATTATTATTGATCATCACACAGTCAGCCAGATGTTCAGACTGGATTTGGCATTTTTGTCTACCTATCGAGTCTTTACCAAGGACCTGGGATAGGCAGATGTGGATGTTTGATGGTATTACAAATATTGTTGCAGGATGGAAGCAGTTCTTAGTAAGGCCGCCTTTTGCAATTGACTAATGGCGAATTTGTCAATGCCACTGGTGTTTCAAGTGGTGTATTATTATTATTATTATTATTATTATTATTATTATTATTATTATTATTATTATTATTATTATTATTGAGATGATGATGATGACGATGATGATGATGATGTTGTTGTTGTTGGAAGGGACCTTGGAGGTCATCTAGTCCAACCTCCTGCTCAGGGAGGAAACCCTATACATTTCAGACAAACGGTTGTCCAGTCTCTTCTTAAAAACTTCCAGTATTGGAGCATTCACAACTTCTGGAGGCAGGTTGTTCCACTGATTTAAGTGTTCTGTCAGGAAATTTCTCCTTAGTTCTAGGTTGCTTCTCTCTTTGGTTAGTTTCCATCCATTGCTTCTTGTCCTGCCTGTTGCTCCACATTCAAAAATTTGAAGGCAGTGGAGAAAAAGCTTCTTTAGTGGCATTCATATTTGTCTCTGTTAACTCTCTCTCTCTCTCTAGAAATAGATGTAGTATAAAATAAGCGAATTCATATCCGCTCCCCATTGCAAGAGGAGCAGGAAGGAAATAATGAAAATAATTCTAAAGCAAGATAGTTTCAGGATATAATTAAGGTAACGTTCTGATTCGTCACTGTTTACTGTTGGGACCCTTTTATAGGCACAGCAAAATATAAATGCAATGAATGAAGGAAAGTTCATCGTCTTTTTAAAACAATGAAGTAATTCAAGTAAAAAAATTAAGACTGTAGTTCATAGATAGAATATACACAATTGTTCCTTTTGGCAAATGCACGCAAACTTCTTGTTGCACAGAGCAGTTTGGCAAATGTTTATCCCAACATTTAATATAATATGCTTGAGAAATACTGTACAAAAAGCACAAACCATAGAACTGGATCAACCAGTGTCTATGCAGTGGAGATGAGAAAATTCAACAAAGATGCCACTGACAACTCTGGGCTGGATTCCTGTGGTCCTGTTGTACAAAATGAAAAGATGATACAAACTATTTTTAGGAGCCCCTAAAGAATGATAAAATTGTTGATGGATGGGAGCAAGAATTGTATTTGCACACTAGCTAAATTGGGGGCTGTCTCAAAATGTCTATGAACGCTGTGCAGGAAAAGGCTAATGTTTTGCTAAGAGGGGAATTCTGAGCCTGAGAAAGTGTTAGTGAGGGGAGTTTCTGGTT
>NW_015394642.1:0-1493 GCF_001527695.2 Protobothrops mucrosquamatus
ATGTATATTGTATCTACACGCATATATAGATTGATATTATGCATGCCCAAAGTTAAAACTTTATGTAAAGGATTGTCATTAGAATGCACAAGCTAGCTAATTTTAAAGAGGAAAGCATTTCTAATATCAACGCTTATCCAATTCATAATACCTTTTTAATAGAAGAATTGTTCCATTTCCTTTCCTCTCCCCCCCCCCCAAGAAAGGAACACTGCTTGAAAAATGATGCTTACCAGGGGTGGGGGGGCATCAACCATAACACAGGTTGAGGAGACCAATTCTTTCTAAATTTGCTTTTTAAATCTTTCTGAAACCTCTTGAAGATTTACATGTTTGCTTTCTTTGTGGCCTCCAACAGGCAGGAAATCATGCCTGGTTTTTGGTGATTGTGATCAGAAGATCCTCCCACAAATGTTCCAGGAGACACTGGTGGTCCTGAGCTTCAGTTTCCCCCAAGGTGCCTTACCTGAAGGAGCAAGGTGTGTTGGTTCTGTGGGTGTTTGGCTGCTGCAACGCTGAGGACGATAATATGAGAGAGGGCAGAAAGGGAGCTGACTATGACAGCATCTCTCATAGCCAAGGGCAACATGGTGTATGTCGTGAAGATGATGAACAGAAAAAATGGTACCTGGAAGAAAAACAAGGAGAAGGTTAATAGAGAAGAGTCTTCACTGGCAGGAATTAGGAGAAATTGATCAGTACATTGCCTGCAACAATTTATTCCCCCCCCCACACACACACACTCTTGAGTAATGTAATCTCTTTCACGAACGGAAAGATTGCTTGGAGGGGGGAGATATTTCTAATGTAATTTACTGGACCCCCTGTATGGGCTGCCCTTGTGTAGGACAGATGGGGAGGAAGCTAACCGCCAGACTGCAAGAACACAAGCAAGCGGTCAGACGGGGAGACCTGAACTCATTGATAGCCTCACATTGCAATGAACAAGGATGTAAATTCAATTTCTCGGCTACTAAAATTGTTGGCCGAGCAGGTACAAAAATAGCCAGGGAAATGATTGAAATCTGGGAAATGGGCCCCTTGTCAGTCAACAGGAGTGCTGATTTATCACAGCTTATCAGATACTTAGGAGCCGAAGACTTGGATGCACAAGGAAACAACATCCAATGACTTTATAACTGGCCATCAACACCCCAATCAACAACTAAAAAGCCACACACAATCAGGCACTACATAAGTACTATACAGTACATAGAACAGCCCAAAGCACACATTCTGGTGAGAGAGAGGTTCCCCGAGGATGGGGTCCAGCACAAGTCCGAAAGCTCGGAAGACTTCCCACAGACCGGTACGCTCCCACAGAGTGGGTCTCCTCAGGGTGCCGTCGGCCAAGCAGTGTCGGCTGGCGACCCCCAGGGGGAGGGCCTTCTCTGTGGGTGCCCCTACCCTCTGGAATGAACTACCCCCCGAGATCCGGATAATTCCGGATCTCCTTACCTTCCGTCGCGCCCTCAAGACATGGCTCTTCCAGC
>NW_015394642.1:2838-5338 GCF_001527695.2 Protobothrops mucrosquamatus
CTTCTTCTTCTTCTTCTTCTTCTTCTTCTTCTTCTTCTTCTTCTTCTTCTTCTTCTTCTTCTTCTTCTTCTTCTTCTTCTTCTTCTTCTTCTTCTTCTTCTTCTTCTTCTTCTTCTTCTTCTTCTTCTTCTTCTTCTTCTTCTTCTTCTTCTTCTTCTCCTCCTCCTCCTCCTCCTCCTCCTCCTCCTCCTCCTCCTCTATTTTGTTATTAATATAGTATATAGATGAAAGGTTAACAATTTGTAAATAGATTTAATAGTTTAGTAATTGAAAATTCTTTGGGCCTGTTTCACAAGGAGTGGGACTCTAATATTATTGTAATATATTAATCAGCATTCAGCTAAGGAGGGTAACGTGTATATATGTGTTAGTCCTTTTTTAATGCACCTTTTTCTTTTTAATGTCTTGTTTGTTCTTTTTTATTTTGTCTTTTTTTTAAAAACTATTTTGGTGTTTTGTCTTTTAACTTTTTTTCTGAACAAAATAAAAAGTGGTTTCCAAAAAAACTGGGTCTTTTTCCTGCCCTATTTTGGCAATGCTATCTGGATGGACTGAATGAGGATCAGGAAAGGAATGTTTGGGGAGGCTGTGTGTGTGCAAGTAGTCTCTTTCTGGCGCAAGGATGACGTCATAATTAGGTGACAGAAATACCTGTTCCCAACCAGCTGGATTAGGGTTTTCCTTGTCGAAAATGGACACGTATCCGATGGCCAGCAAGCTGATCCAGATCACGACCGCAAAGATCTTCAGCTGGCACCAAAAGTAATATTCGACGTAAACTAAAACATACATGATGATGAAGATAATGAGAGCAATGCTCACTGTGATAACAAAGGCCAGGTGTTGACCGGCATGTTCCTGAAAGTAAAAACAAAGTTAATTTTGATTTAAGTTAGGTTTTGTGTTAAGTTGGCAGTGTATTCCTCACATTACGATTTTAATTTCATGATATGATTTTGCTACGGTCTGTACGTTTCAATAATTTCAATAATCACCAATTCAGAAGCTAGTTCCTAATGGCAGGTAAGAAACTTAGCTTAGTCCAATCAGATCTATAGGACTATTCAGACAATCAACTTTCCCACCACCTGCTATTAGATCCTTTCAACTGGAGATATAGAAAAGATCAGAAAATTTTTGTTTTTCTTCTGGGAATAGCAATGCTCCGGGGGGATCTGGTGAATGTCTAGAAAAAAATATTCTGGAAAAGGAAATGGTTTCTGGTCTCTCATCTCCAGAATTGTAAATCTGGCACATTCCTTATCTATGATCCTCGAAATTTAGAGACAGAGTAGAGAAATGCAAGTAACCAGAATAACTGAGTTGGAAGGAATTTTGGAGGTCTTCTGATCGATTTACCTCTTGCTCAAGCAGGGAACCCTATACCATCTCAGACAAATGGTTGTTATCACAGAAAGAAAGTATTATCACATTTAGTTCCTCCTTCTGATATCTGGCTGGGCTAGAAACTTTTAGGAGTTTGTTCTTATAAGTCTAGATCTTTATGCATTTAAAAAAACTGCATTCAACCTCAATAACAATGTCAACGTAACAGTGGAATTTCAGAAATGATCACGTTAGATCTACAGTCTTGCTGCAAGCAATCGTAATCAGAGATTCCTATTACATTTAGGATTTAAGTTCTAGGATTCCTCTAAATTACAGAGCAGCCAGAGAAGCATTTAACAAATTCCAGATTCAGTTCAATTTCTCAAGAAATATAAGCTGCTGTGAATAAGTACAGATAGGAATTGCAGGAGAACGCTCCCAAAACTTTCTTTGCGCTTAAGAGGGGTTCTTTGAAGTTTACGCTAAAATGCGCTTACATTTCTCTAAACATAAGATTCTTATTTGCAGTTTTGCCTAAAGTTCCCCATAATATTATGCATTTCTTCAAACTGGCTGCACCCGCTTTGGTATCTTTTTAAATCAACTTTTCCATAACTTGCTGGTGATGACCTGTTTGGAGAACTGCAGGGCACTATGCATTTAAAAATGATGGCCAAGGTTGCATTAATATCACGCGGGTTCATACATCTAAAATTAGAGCGTCCGGGTCTTATTCAGAATCGAAAAACTAAGGAGAGCAGCACATACTCACGTCATAAGAGAGGAGCACCACGATAAGTGTCGAGCAATAGGCAACCACAATGAAGAGCAGGAAGAAGAGCAGTGGGTGTTGTTGACTTGCGTAGAGGTACTTCTCATACAAGGGGTCTGTCAACTTGCAACCTTCGTTTTCGTTTAAAAAGTATTTGCCTTTCGCTGGCATTTTAATTCCAGGCAGTCTGTACGTCTCTCCCTTCGCACGAAAAGCAAAAGACTTGAACGGTGGTTTTCCAAGGAGCAAAGGCTGGGACTTCTCACCTTCAAGCCGTGGTCAGATCACCCTGAATTCGCCACATCGGGAGGGGGGGGAAGAACCGAGTTCTGAATTAGCAACTCTTCTTATAAGGAGGAAGCCTTTCAAAGCGCAGCATCAGTCGGAAAAGAGGGTCCC
>NW_015394642.1:9983-11757 GCF_001527695.2 Protobothrops mucrosquamatus
TTATCAGATGGTGTGAACCAGCCAATAACTGTGTTCTATAATTTTCTTGGAATTAATTGTTCAAAAATCATGAAGTCATAGGAAATAATCACCTTTCTCTCCTTTTCTGCTGAGACTGGGGATATAAACACAGAGTTCTCTTGCCTCACAACACATATCCAGCTTTGTAGATATCAAATTTCTTGACAAGCGTTGAGTCTCATCTCCACATATCACTCTATTTTTCACACCAAATATTTCCTTTCTCCCCACAGAGGTGGGCAGTTTTGCTATGATTAATGCTGACTTTGACCCACCATGATCTCTTTATGTAAGTTTCCCAATCTGGCCTCTTCATTGATCCCTAACATCAATCAATTCAGATAGGGTTGAAGCTAAAAACGTGTGA
Source organism: Protobothrops mucrosquamatus (assembly GCF_001527695.2). Classification (NCBI taxonomy): domain Eukaryota; kingdom Metazoa; phylum Chordata; class Lepidosauria; order Squamata; family Viperidae; genus Protobothrops; species Protobothrops mucrosquamatus. The sequence goes on from NW_015394642.1 coordinate 10,372, forward strand.
AGAATGGTTGCAGGAATTGGATATGTCTAGTTTAATGAAAAGAAGGACTAGGGGAGACATGATAGCAGGGTTCCAGTATCTCAGGGGTTGCCACAAAGAAGAGGGAGTCAAGCTATTCTCCAAAGCATCTGAGTGCAGGACAACGGATGGAAACTAATCAAAGAGAGAAGCAACCTAGAACTAAGGAGAAATTTCCTGACAGTGAGAACAATCAATCAGTGGAACGACTTGCCTTCAGAAGTTGTGGGTGCTCCATCACTGGAGGCTTTTAAGAATGGTTACACAGCCATTTGTCTACGATAATATAGAGTCTCCCCCTTGAGCATGAGCTTGGACTAGAAGATCTCCAAGGTCCCTTCAAACTCTGCTATTCTGTTATTTATCACTCAAAGAACCAACATCTTGAAGATCAGGAGTGAATTTGACAAGGGATCAAATGCAGAAACATCTGCCAGGACAGGTGTATTGGGTCCCTGGAAATGCCAAATATTTGCTTTAACACCTCTTTACACCTCCCACAAGGAAGGACAAGTAAGTCCAAATGTTCTTAAGAAAGTTCTAGATGCAACATCAAATTTTCACAGTCAGAACGTTTGAAACAGGAAAGTGTGCAAAAGGGATGATGGGCTAGTGCCTAAAGAAGAAAATGAGATTACTAAAATGTAAATGATGAATAAAGACGATACAAATCTAAGTAAACAAAAAATAGGCAAGCTTTGCAGAGGGGACTAAAGCAAAACACCAACAATTCATATAATTATGGCTCTATTTGAAGTGCAATTCTAGAAGAGAATTGATACCTTGCATTTTTTTTTTCTCCTGAACTTTTGGCCTGGCAAAAGCTAAGGTTATCAAGCAACAGGACTGAATATACAGAAATTCAATATAACTACAGGCAAACTTATAGAGTTTGACTGAGCCTTAAGATTGTCCAAGGGACACTTCCTGCAAATTATATAATGTATGCCACTTCTTAAATCTAAATATTTTTGGGCAGAGCCCCTTTCAAAGTTTTCCCTTCAGGAAATTTAGAAGGTACCGTAAATTAAATTTAAACCTGAGAGTGTTTAAACCACACATTCCGCCAGATCAGAGAAAAATACTAGCCGTCACTGTCCTTAGTGAATTTTAGTATTGTGTTTTTTAATAGGCTGGTAATGCTGTGCTACCCAAACCAGTTGGATTAGTGCATGATTTGTAGGTGTTGTGGATACACACAAAAAATGGCTTCATTTAATAACCATCGTGTTGTGAACACAGTCAGGAGGTTTCATATTTTCCAGTCACCACTCAAGATGAGAGAGAGAGAGAGAGAGAGAGAGAGAGAGAGAGAGAGAGAGAGAGAGAGAGAGAGAGAGAGAGAGAGAGAGAGAGAGAGAGAGAGAG
>NW_015394643.1:0-11756 GCF_001527695.2 Protobothrops mucrosquamatus
TTAGTTTCAAAATGACTTCGTTACTTTTGCCATTCCAGTATGAAGTTGCATTCATTCCAGGTCCTTCTTTGAAGCAATGTTATTTAATAGCAATAGCAATAACATTTATATACCACCCAATAGTGCTTTACAGCACGCTCTGGGCGATTTACAATCTCAGCATATTTTCACCAACAATCTGGGCCTTCATTTTACCAACTTTGGAAGAATAGGAGGCTGAGTCAACCTTGAGTCCAGTTAGGATCGAACTCCAGGCTGTGGGCAAGCTGCATTTTAATCATTGCGCCGTCGGGGGTCCTACGCAATGGGACCTAGGAGATTTTCCTTCTTTGTTGCTGAGCCTATCCTTTTAAATAAGCTGTCCCCCCCCCAGGTTTGGGTAACCGCAATTGTATTAGCCTTTTGTAGAGCCATAAAGACCTGTTTTTTATTTTGTGAAATAAACCAAGATGGTAGATAAGCCATCTGTCATATGGTGAATGTTTCATATCCAGTTTTTGCTCTCTGTGATTTTAAGCCATATTTTTCCAATGGCACAATTCAATCACCTACTGAATATGAAACTGGATCCATTATCAGGAAGAACACGTATGAACACCTGTGGTGTGGGGGCAGGGAGTAACAAAACACATGACACAATGTCATAATATAAAGTCCAGCCATTTACTTGCATCTGACAAGTAAGAAACGGTGTAGTTTGCCTTGTGACAGCATAATGTTTATTTCATCATTTTGGCATCGTTACAGTTAAGTATAGGTGGAAGGAAGGAAGGGAGGAAGGGAGGAAGGAAGGAAGGAAGGGAGGGAGGGAGGGAGGGAGGGAGGAAGGAAGGAAGGAAGGAATAAATACCCAGTAAACTAGCAATATCCAAGATTGAAAGCATCCTTTTAAATCATACTACTGCAAATGTTCTGTATACTGTATGACTAGGATTTCAGTTCAGAGACATAGTCACCAATTTAAAAATTTGCTAGGGCTTCCAGCCCAATTTGAGCTATTGAAACTTAGGACAATCCATCTTGTAAGGAACCATGTATTTTTAAAATGCTACTTTATCATATTTTTTTCTAATGTAGTTTTGGTTGCTAGGATATGAATCACTCTAAGGCATAATTCAAAAGATAGAAAGCACACCTAGGTAGAATGCTCAGGAAGAGATATGTTTGGATGAACAAAAAAATAAATTCTATTTCTAGTTACACATACAGAAAGTTGGCAAGAATATCCTTGAAGAGAGGGAGAGAGAGATGGAGATGGTGGAAGAGAGTGAGAGAGAGTGAGTGAGTGAGAGAGAGAGAGAGAGAGAGAGAGAGAGAGAGAGAGAGAGAGAGAGAGAGAGAGAGAGAGAGAGAGAGAGAGAGAGAGAGAGAGAAGATCTTCAAAAATAGTAGTTAAAGGCTGGGTTTGCACATCACATTACATTTTAACATTTTTGTTTTTGTTTTTTTAACTATGTTTGCTGTGTAAACTTGGCTGTTATATTTTCTAAACCACGACTTATATATTAGTATATATGAACTCAGTCAAGCAAGGGTTTTGAAATGAATTATAGTTAAACCATGGCACACGATAAATCTAGACAAATAACATAAAAGTTTGGTCTTGATTTTACAGTGAACCAAGTAATTTCCTATGACTATGTCTACCTTCTAGCCCAGAGGTCCCCAACCTTTTGGGCACCAGGGACTGGTTACACGGAGAAAGGTTTTCCACGGACCTGAGGGGGCATGGTTTTGTGTGCTGCCTGCATTCTGCGGATGGGGCTTTACTTGTTTGTGCATGCTGTGGCTCAGTACTGGTCCACGGACCAGGGTTGGGGACCTCTGTTCTAGCCCCTTTGCAATAGTGGAGAATATCTGTAGCTTGGGTATAGAATGTGGGTGAAGGTTCATTCTACGATCTTCTGGGTTGGTTTCTGAACATTTCATTACCAGGTTAGGTAACATCTTCAGCAGAGTTTAAGGGATGTCAGTGTTCTTCTGTTTATAAGGGCTTCAGGTGTGGGTGTGTCAAGTGAGGGTCTGTGATGGGTCTTGTGATGGGTCAGGTGTGAGTCATAAGTGAGCATTTTGATGGTTCTTGTGATGGGGAGATTACATCAGAATTGGGTAATTAAGAGGTGAACTGCTGGGGAGGAGAGGGGGGGCTTGCATGGATTGGTTGAGAGTTAGTGCTGTCTCTGGTTGGCTGTGCAGTTGATTTGGATTCTGAGTGGTTCATGGGCTGATTGTAGGTCAATGTGTCTGTTGATGGAATTGTTTGTGGAATGCCAGGCTTCGATGAATTCACAAGCATGGTGGGTGGTAGCATGGCCAATGATTTTTGTGTTGCTCCAATTGAACTGCTGCTGTTTGGTGTTGGTGTGGGTAGAGATTAAGGATATGGGATCATGGCATTTGACTGCCAGCTGGTGTTCATGGATACTGTTTTTTAATTGACACGATGTTTGTCCCATGTAGAATTGGTTGCAATGATTACAGTTGATTTTGTAGATGACATTGTTTCTTTCATCCTTCTATATCTTGTCTTTGGTTCTGGATAATTCCTGGCAGAGTATGACTGTGGGTTTGTGGGCTATTGCTAGGGGTTGGAGAATTCTGCCTGTCATTTCCAACACCCCTTTTGTGTACGGTAGGGTTAGTTTTTGTGTGGTGGTTGGCTGTGTGGTGTGTTGTGGTTTGGGTGCTGTGTGTCAGAATATGAAGTTTTTTGGATAGCTGTTACAAAGAAAGACGTTGAGCAACTGTTCCTCTTCTGCTTTTCTTAGTGTTGTGGTGCTGCAGTGTGCCCTGGCCCTTCTGAAGAGGGTCTGGAAACTGCTTATTTTGTGCGCAGTGGTGTGGTTGCTTGTGAAGCTGAGGATCTGGTCTTTGTACATGGGTTTGCAGTAGACACAGGTTTCCAGTTCTTCATTGTCCAGTCTCATTATGTCGATGTCGAGGAATGGGAGTCTGTTATCTGTTTCCTCTTCACATGTGAATTTGATCCCAGGGAATATGTTATTGAGTAGGTGGTGTGTTTCTTCAATTTGGGAGCTTTTGATGATGACGAACATGTCATTGACATAGCGTGTCCAGATATATCCTTTATCATGAACCATGATACAAAATTATCCAGCTAAAAATACTCTTCAAATCAGAAAATAAGAGAAAGCTAGTAATTTTTCCCCAATTTAGATATTCATATAAAGTGCAAGATGTAATTATAGTATCTAATCTATTTAAATTATGCCAAATGTTATCCTAAAATTACAGATAATGTATCTAAGGAAGCCTTTGACTAAAACATTTTAACCCTTGTCCATTAGCTTCTTTTACAGGCTTTTAGTTCTGGCAATAGAATCAAGGCTTCTAAAATCTACAGGGCAACAAATACAAATTACACATTTCCCATATTGTAATAATTTCTCATTTCTTTTATCTGACAAAGGTGACACATCTTTTCTTCCAGAAGAATTATTGGCAAATATGTGAAACGGTAAACAGCAATGAAAATGTCCCCTAAATAAATACAAACAGGCAGAGTAACTTTCAGTACAGCATATCCATAACAGCAATCATAGTATCAATGTGAATGCTAAAACACTTCTTATGTTATCAAAAGAATACAAAAGAACTTTTTGAAAACCACATGCTAGGCAACTTAAAGTTAATAGAGATAAAGTAATTGTGGGTTTTCTGCAGCTGCCTATCATATCCCTTTTTTGTTACTCTGCCACCATGCAAATAATACACTAGCAGTGTCATAGACCATTGTTTCCATTTTTTCCTCACCATGCCTTCCCATTAAAAAGTATGGACCACCCCAAAATAACTATCATTTTTATGGGTTTTATTTATCAACATTTACCATATTAAAAATAAAAAATGATGCTTTACTGCTACTTACACTTGTCAAGACTTTTTGATGGAATCTTAATATTGCGTTATTTTTCAAAATAGGCTGGCAAATAATTCTGATTTTGCCGACCCCTGAGAGTATTGGGGGGGGGCTATCAGGTGTCCTAGAATCACAGTTCAAGAAGCATTGGCATATTCAAAGGTATCTTTAAGAATGGTTTTCATCATTCTATTCGCTGAATGCTTAAAAAGTTTCCATGTTCTTTGGAGAATGAGAGTAATCTTTTTCTCCATGGTCAAATTATTTTTCACAAATGACTGTCAGTTTGAAAAATTAACTTTACTTTCTGTTCATTTTATACAAGAAAAGGAAACTGACAGATTCATCACCAAGAAGTATCCATGGGATTCTCTCATTAAATCCCAAAGTTCACATCAGGAAAAATATATAATCACTTAGAAATTTTTTTATTTCTCTCCCATTCCACAGAAATTTATAGAACTGAACTTTAAACATTTAATGATTCTTAGTAAGTCTAACCTTTCTATATTTTTTAGAATTCCAAACATTAAAATAAAAATAATAAAAATCTGTATTATTTCTTCCCTCACACACCTTGAACAATCCTTTCTTTGTTTATGAGTGAAGCAATGAGACAAATTAAGATTTTTTTAAATTTCTGTGCAAACAGAAGTTCTCTTTCAGCTTCCAAATACAAAATGATAATATGCCATTTTCCCTTGACACTGATGAAAACAGGTGAAATTTCAATAGAGAAGAAAAACCACACATAAAACACAAATTCATCTTCCTGAGAAACATCATTTTTGTAGAATTATATAAAGAAGTGAAAAAGTTATCTAGTATTGCCAATAAAATAAACCTCTTATGATACTATTATTCATGATTAGGGATGTAAAAGAAATCTGTCATAAATAGCTATGAGAGAAGGTTATGAACTTGTTATGCAAACTCTTATAAGGCATCATCAAAAGTGCTGAATAGAATGTCATAGCATCTATCTTTCCCTTGTCAAACTCCCATCTGAAAGATCCCTCAAACTCATATTAGTGTGTTAATATACATTCTTTTTCTTTCTTGTGTAATTTTTTTCTGGTTTTATTTCCAAATCAAACATCTTTTATTACAATCTGTGACTTAAAATAAAATACCAATGCATAGAAATATTGAATCAAATATAAAATAAATTTCTAATCATGATATAGGGAACCTGTTGCTGTTCTTTGTTGAATTAGCTGAGTAAGGCATATACTAGTTCTTTCTTTCTTTCTTTCTTTCTTTCTTTCTTTCTTTCTTTCTTTCTTTCTTTCTTTCTTTCTTTCTTTCTTTCTTCCTTCCTTCCTTCCTTCCTTCCTTCCTTTCTTTCTCTCTCTCTCCTTTCCTTCCTTCCTTCCTTCCTTCCTTCCTTCCTTCCTTCTCCCTCCCTCCCTCCCTCCCTCCCTCCCTCTTTCTTTCTTTCTTTCTTTCTTTCTTTCTTTCTTTCTTTCTTTCTTTCTTTCTTTCTTTCTTTCTTTCTTTCTTTCTTTCCTGCCTTTATTATTTTCACAAATAACTTGAGGCAATGAACATACCCTATGCACTTTCTTCCTCCTATTTTTCCATAACAACAACACTGCGAAGTGGGTTGGATTCAGAGAGAGTGACTGGCCCAAAGTCATCCTGTTGTCTTTTATGCCTAAGGTGGAAGTAGAATTCAAGGTCTCCTGCTTTCTAATCTGGTGCCTTAACCACTAGATAATCCTAATTTGAAGATGGGGTAAAATCTTTATTGGAATTTCTGGGGTGAGCAAGGGATAACCACCTTGAAAAATTGATTAGTAATTGGTATTTTAAGTAGGGATTTCAATCTGAATATAATTTACCTGAATCATTTGCTTGGCAGTATTTTAATTAAGCATGTATTATTAGAAATACATGATCCAGATCCTTTCAGCTTCAATGAAATCTGAAATAAGGGATTGGAATATCTAATCTTGAAAATGAAGTTAAAAGTTATTAGATACAGTTCTTATGACTTAAGGATAAGTTAATTCATTTTGTACCATATTTACTGGATTTCCCACACTGGTATTATAAGAACTTTGAAGGGTCTTTGACTGATTATAATTAGATCACATTTAGTTGTGGCTCCTGTTTGGTCTCAGGGCATACATATTTTAGTTCATTTTATCTTTATTACAGATACTTTTCTTTTTGATTGCATCATTGCTGCTAAATTGTAATTTTTGTTGAATTCATTATACGTAATAAAAAAATTGCTGATAGTAAATTGTCATGAAAGCCCTATGTTATTTATAAATTATGACTTGTTTGAAGTATTCGGCTGGTTTAAAATGGAGGCATATGGTTTTCCAGCTGAACCTTATCATAATTCTATGTAGTTCAATTTTCTGCTGATTTTTTTCTTCCAACACTTCTGGAAGTTAATAGATTGAAAAAAATTGCCTACATTCTCCCCATAATTAACAAAAGGAAAATGCATTAGGCAAAAAAAGATATGAACAATCTTACAAATGAATAAAAAAAGCACAATAGACACCTTAGTCTTTGTAGAAATCACTTTGGTCACTTAAAACTACTACTTAAATATGCAGTTATTTTTTTTAAAAAAAATGTCAATAGCAACTTCTGATGAGGTTGATTATATCTGGAATCACAGCAATCATATGGGGAGAATACAATTAGACCTTTCATCCCTTGCTATTTTCCAGATGAAAATCACTTTTCTGGGTAGGAGTAAATACTTTGTTGCCAACCAAACTTGACTGCACATTGATGACTTAGTAATGCTAAGAGTGGATTCAGACTTTCAGTCATGCACTGATCACCTCACCAACTCTATACCGGGAAGTCCTTGAAGACCAACCAGAAGCTTCAAGTGCAGTGCTGTTGGTAGTGATGGGCATGTCTATGTAACCCTTCTGCTTTGGAAGCTGCACTGGTTGGCAATTTAATTCAAGTTGCTGATCATCACTATAAAGCCCTTTATGCAGGTAGCCTGCTCACTTGGGAGACTCCCTGTTTCCCATAGTAACTTCCAGGCCAATTTGATCAGGCAGGGTTGATACACTCTGGATTACTTTGATTAACCAGTGTCATACATCGGTACCCTGGAAATGCATCTTCTCAAAAGCAGCATCTGCTCTCTGGAATGAGATTCATCCTGAGAGCCAAACAGCCACCGGTCTGCTGGCATTTTGAAGGGCCTTAAGATCTGACTCTTTGCCCAGGCCTTTGGCAAGGACAATTGATGCTTCATTTAGACTATGTGGATTGTTTTCCTTTGTACCGATCTGGCTTTGTCATCCTGCCATCTTTACTTTTACTTCTGTCTCTTATTAGAGGTTGTCCTTGATTTACAACCACAAGTGAGCCCAAAATTTCTATTGCTAAGTGAAACAGTTCTTAACTGAGTTTTGCCCCATGTTAGGACCTTTCTCATCAGAGTTGCTAAGTAAATCACTGCAGTTGTTAAGCTAGACACACAATTGACTTCCCCATTTACTTGGCTTGCCAGAAGTTCACAAAAGGTGATCACATGACCCCGGGACACTGTAATCATCATAAATATGAGTCAATTGCTTAGTGTCTCAATATTGATCATGGAAATGCTGAAAAGGTCATAAGTGGGAAAATGGTCATGTCACTTTTTAAAATGATCATTTCAAACAGTCAATAATGGTTATAAATTGAAGACTACCTGTATTTTATTCTTCAAGCTTTTCATATTTTAGACAGTTTGTAAACCATTCAGAGTAAATGGGAGTAGGCAACATATGAATTTACTACATTATTATTATGTGGGTAATTTACAATTAGAATAACAGTCAAAGACTGATGAAAATTTGCATATATTCTATACCAATATTGAAGTCCTAAACAAGGACCTAAGAATTACTACATTAATACATTATCAATATAATATTATAATCTGTTCAATGTGATGTCACAGCTGACAGTCATTAGTGGTGTCCGTCTTCATTCACATCGAGTTGTTTCCAAAAACCTAGGATATTATAATATATTGGTGTAGTATTTATGCAGATACAAGCAGTGGGGCTTTTTGCAATTGATAGATAGAAATTTTGTCAATATATAGATTTGTGTTGATAACTACTGGGATCACCATGGCTGGTTTATGCCATAATCTTTTAGTTTTGATTTTCAGAGTTTGATCTTCTACTTGATCTTCTCCAATTCTTTCTCTTCTATTCTACTATCCCCCTGCCACATCAACATTATCTGTATTTGAAAATCCCACAATATTTTAACTGGCTCATTTTTTACTCTGTTTTTAACTATATGTTTCTATACATTTTTCATTGTTGATGCATAATAATTTTACAGATGTTCCAGTGAGTCATTTTGGCAACTATGTCATGTTGCTTATGATCATTGTGCAATTTTCTTGTACTAGATGAATATATAATCTATCATTTCTTCTGCTTCTTTGCACAATCTGCAATTTGAATTATTTGATGATTTTTCAGTTCTTGCATTGACTGCATTAGTACAAAATTGACTACATTAGTACTTTGCTCTTGAGCATCCAAAATCAAGAGTTCAGTCAGTTTCTTTCTGTAATGTTCCAATTGTAAGGCATTGCCAGGTTTTATCTTAATCCACTTTCTTCTCTATCCTTTGTAGAAATTGATCATGTAATGCTTTTTCCTTGCCATTCTGTTTGTGTTTTGATTATATTATTTCAGTATTCACTTTGTGTTTCCTGTACATTTAGTAAGTTTAGTAAAAAGGAAAGTCTTTTTACTGCCATGGGAAGGGGCTTGTCTTTGACATAGTTTCTATAAAGGTGGGATACTGTTTATAGATAGAGTCTTTGGGAGACACAGCAAATTTTTCATTTCATATTCATTTGTTTACTATTTTTTTATGCTGGCTTCTCTTCCTTTGAGATGCTCAAGACTGTGTTCATAAGGATCTCTCTGCCTTTTATGTTAAGCAGGAGGTAGACTTTGAGATAATCTTCATATTATGTATGTCTTATGAGTGTAGATCCACCCTCTTCAAGTGGAAATCTTGCCCATATAAGATTACTTGCAGCACTTTTGTACCTCAGTTTAATGGCTTCCAGCAGTGCTGTTCATATAAGTAAATGAATAAAAAGGCAAACAAATTCTTCTATTGAAACTTGCAGATAGAAAAAGACCAGGAGAAAAAGAGGAAAAAATACATAACCTAATAATTTGGCATCCATCTTCAAATAAAATACTGACATAAATGGAGAGGATCATTGCAATTGCTGTTTTACACACAAAAGAAATCACATAATGAAGGATTTTTTATGAAGTAAAGGCAGTCTGCTAAGTGCTCGTATCTTATATAACAAAACATTCTTATGAATTTAACTGCACAACCATTTCCATCATTTCATATTTGCATAATAAACTATTATGGAATATCATATAGCTATAAAAATAACAATTTGGAAGAACATTACCTACTTTTCATACAAGCATGCCTGTCACATGGAAGCTAAATGATTTGCCAAATGGTTATTTTTATATATGAAATTTCCTGATTTTGTAAGGTTTATTTAAAAAAGCAGGCTTGTGCAGCAATAATTAGGAAGAGAAAGAAATATATTAAGATGTGTACTTAGTTTCAAATGTTTTGGAAAGAGAAGGAATTTGTATGCATATATACTGTTTCTCATGATAGCTCAGATACATTCTTTCTCTTCTCTTTTCTTCTACCTTTCCCAGCATTTAAAGCCTTTCAAGAAACCTGGGTCTTCACATAATGTTTCTGAAGTAAGGTAATTTAAGCCTGATCATTTGTGCCTTGAGTGAAAATTCTGGGATCATTTGTTCAATTAGTTTATTTTCTTGGATGTTCATGTTATTCTCAGGCATATTCTCCAACACCAAAGTTCAAAGCCATTCCCGAAATATATAGTAATCACAATTACTTGAGACTGTATAGATGAATATTACTGTAGGACAGCCAATCTTTTCTCAAGTCTCTTTGGCTTCAAACTGCTGGACCCTTAGAATGTCCAGCCATCCATTACTTAACAAGCATCAATTCTACCTTTTTTCTAGTAGACAAGAGAAACAAACTATTTCTAGTATATCTCACCATTTCTAGCATCTCTGTACACATACATACTTAATCCATACCCATTATGGTCTATATGGTCAGTATGTGTATACTTCTGGTTCACAAACGGTGTATATTTGGTTATTTGCAAAACATTCTCCTAATAGGTGGAAATATTTATTTTTTGAGACCATTAACATACAGAGAAGCCCCAAAGCTTAGTTTTGTCTATGATGGCACATCAACAAATCCTATAAATTCAGTCATTCCAGCAAATAGTGCAATAGAGGGTACAAAAATGTTGTTAAAAGCCAGCAATTTTGTATTTTTCAGCTGGACTCAGCGATGTGTATGGAAGTCTTGTTTCTTAAACAAGAAAGCAAATGTTCAAATTTGCAGAAGCACACACACAGATACTCGGACACCCAAACTCCCATACCCAGACATACACACATCTAATCTATCAAAACATTTAAATCAATTCTGAATGCTTAAAATGATACAAAGATGGCACTCTTTATTCTTTTTTGCAGAGGCTTGGGAAACAGTTGTTGACCAAGATGTGTGTGGTGAAAACTTCATAGACTGAAGAAATGGGCCATTAATAAAACTTTTGCTATCTATGGCTGTCTCTTGACACAAAGCCATTTGAAAGTTGTACACTGCTAGGTAATTTTAATTTCTTTTTTCACTCCTTTTGGCCATCAAGTAAGAAGCATTATTATGTATTTTAATATTATCTTTTAATATCTAAATGGCTGAACTATTTTTTCATAGGTTGTTGTTATTATTTCAAGAAACAAAGACAATATTACATTGCAGATAACCCAGGAGAGGGCAGTAGCATGACAGTAGCTTCATTTGTTTCACCTTACTGATAACTTTGAGCTTAGCTCTCAAGGCACAGCTCTGCTCTTCCTTACCCATATAATTGGTATTTGCATCAGCATAGAAAAATCAGTTTCTATGTGATAAAAACACCTTGTGTCCTACTCCTTATATAATAATCATCAGTAATTTATTGTTTTCTGATATATACAATATTTCTGAAGGAACACTTTGATTCACGTTGCTGACCTCTGTTTTCATTCATTCATAAAACTATACAATATTTCTTTTCTTTGAAAGTATGGGTGCTTGTCGTTACCCTTAAATCATCCTATGCTTTTAGTGTCAGATCTAATTTTGTAGAGTTGCAAATGACTCTGTTGTCATTGGATATAGATTTAGGGGCATGCCCTGATACCATTTGCAAATTATTTATTTCTGCAAGGCACAATTAAAAAAAGATGGTGCGGGCAATATAGTATTTATGTACTTCAAAATATTGTAATTTGTACGTTGAGCCTGGAATCAGATAATCTCAAGCATTAAAATAAATGGAATTAAAACAGTAAGCATAATTCACATGTGTAAATCTGACTATATTTCAATCAAATGTACAAGTACATATCCACCCCGGGCCACCCCAACGATGCCCTTGACGTGATGGCCCGATGCCTGGAGGCCGTGAGGGTCTGGATGGGGAGGAACAGACTCAGACTCAACCCGTCCAAGACCGAGTGGCTGTGGTTGCCGGCGCCCCGGCATAGTCAGCTGACTCCATCGCTGACTATAGGGGGCGAAACTTTGGCACCCTCAGATCGGGTCCGCAACTTGGGTGTTCTCCTGGATTCACGGTTGACATTGGATGACCAGTTGTCGGCCGTGACCAGGGGAGCGTTTTATCAGGTTCGCCTGATCCGCCAGTTGCGGCCGTTTCTGGACCGGGACGCCTTACGCACGGTCACTCATGCCCTTGTGACCTCCCGCCTGGACTACTGCAATGCTCTCT
>NW_015394644.1:0-11752 GCF_001527695.2 Protobothrops mucrosquamatus
CTGAGTTAAGTGAAGAAAATTGAAGTGCATCTTGAAATGGATTGCGTATTAAAAGAGCAGTTCACTGCATACATACCAAGTGAACTTCAAAAAGAGAGACATAAAACCTTACTTTTGAGAGTAATTATCTCAGGCATATTTGTTTGGAAGTGCATGCCATTTTACTCAAAAGAATATGCTAGCAAGCACATTTGTATGAAAGACCCAGTAAAGCTCCCTGTGGCTGGCCAAGCAGAATACTTGGTGCAAAACAGGAAAAAGAGGCTGAATCAGTTATGAAAACTGATGGCATATATGTAGATTTGCAAATTACAGAACCCTGAGTATCGGGTGCACAGTTTGAAAAACAGAAAATGCTTTTTCTGTCAGAAGAGCTCATCTTAAAGTTTCCCTGTCAGTACCAAGAACAGATTCTGGTAACTGTTTTTATATCCTCGGTTTTTCTGATATTTCCCTAAGCTCATTTTTAAGCTCAACGCTGACCTCAGCTTTTAAAGAAAGATGTGCTCTCTTCTAATACAGTTTATGCCATCTACTTGATCAAGGACGATTCATAGATAATTGACTGACAATGTGGTTAGGATCAGGATCTCTACTGTCGGTATTGGCCTCTGTTGTAGATATCCTCCTTCTCCTGTGACCATTGGTGCCATTTTGGGTTTGACTGCAGTATTAACCAGACCCCTGGCTTCTACTGAGGAAGCAGCCTCTTTCTGAAACACTTGTCAGATCTTACCCAGGCTCCATAGGTGCATGCATAGAATGCTTTTTTGAAAGAGCATTGGGTGTATAAATGTTGCTATTTAGAAAACAGGATTAGTATTCTCTGAGGAGAAGGCAGCTCTATTCTGCACTGAAGCATCTAAAGCGATCCAAGTTCTACTATCTATGTTGCTGGTTCTTGTGGCCCTGAGGGCATTGTAGGTTTTCATCAGTGTATGCCATCAAAGGGATTTGGATAGCCCTAATGTTGATTATGAAGGGATGCAGGGAGTGGCATTTTGCTTATTTGTGTCCAAAACCTGTGTCCAAAAAGAAGCCAGTCAGGGGATCACAGGCCTGGCAGAAGGGCACATGTTGAGGTGAGAGTGCCTTTTGTTTTCCTCCTGCCCTTTCTCCCTATTTGTGGCTGGTGAGTCAGACTATTTTAAGACATAAATGTAGTACTAGACTTGTGTTCAGAACTCTGCTTCTACACGTACAACCTGTCACTTGGGGAGCTTCAAAAGTGGCTACCCCAAAGCAGCAGGCTCCTGCTTATGCTTATATGACCCTGTCCTGCCACATCTTAAAGGAAGTGATTGCTGCTTGTTTTTCCTGACAGAGGATGAATGCTTGGTGGGGGAAAATGAAAGTGGGGAATCTACCTTTTTTTTCTATTGATACTCTAAGCCGGCGGCTCCCAATCTTTTCTATACCCTGCGCCCCTAGAACACTTCTGATATATTCTCTCACCCCTTACAAAAGTTCAAAATAATACCAATGAATTATGCATATACACTATAATTTTGAAAACCCAAGTTTTTGCACCCTCTGGAGTATCGTCTCACATCCCCAGGGGGTGCGAGCACCCCCGGTTGGGAACCCCTCCTCTAAGCATATCACCATTTGCTGGCCTCATTCCTGGACAGAATTTGGTGTGGGGGGGGGGAAGTTGCCAGAATACTTTTCTTCAGACTCAGACTGGAGAATAGCACAGTGACACAGCCATCCAACTGTATCTAGAACGACTCATTGAAATGGTTTCAGGGGCTAATTCAGTAAATGGACTTAAAAGTAAGTGAGAGGATCCCTTATTTCTAAGCCCAAGCCCTTTATCTTGTTCTTGTCTCTACTTTAGAATGTGCTTGTAAATGAAGGCTTCATCAAGCTGTTAGATCTTGTCTGTGAAGTACGGCCTGAACTGGATATTGTCTATGGAGGAATTGGAGGCCATATTGTGAGGAACATTGAGCATCCGGTAGACGCTATGAAGCTGATTCAGGTAAGTGTAATGGTCAGTCCCTTACCTGAGATATATTTTAGGCTTCTACTCAGAATATTGGGTCTTTGTTGAGCTCTCATGTCTTCCATTAATGCAAAGCTTAGAAAATGCTATGGCCAATTCCCCTTTCCCCCTGCAATGCACCTGGATTAATGCTCTGTCATTCAAAAACCTTGTATCAATGAAAGACACAGCAGTGGATTAGCTGCAAATTGCTCCAGTATTTGGAACCAAGTTTTAAAAATAAATGCATAGTTTTTAAAATCTGTTCACCCTTTATTAATCAGTGGATATTTTGTGTTGAGTACAACCTGAATCAACTACTGCAGGATAAGGTCTCTTCCTTGAAGATTATGGATCATAATCATTCAGGAAGGTGCAGTGTGAGTTGATAGACAGTTATTTTGCAATTTCCCATGTTGATAGAGAGTGACTGGCCCAAAGTCACTCAGGTGTCTTCCATGCTTAAGGGAAGATACGAACCTGGATTTCCTCACTCCTAACCAGCTTAAGACTCTTAACCATTATACCACACTAGCTTCCATACACATATATGTACACACAGATACACTCATAGAAACAGATATGCCCTCAGAATTGTTAGAATTTGCCAGGTTTCTGAGAATATTAAGCTTTATCTCAATTTCTCTGAACACTTTTTTCATAAGTACCTAAGCTCCCTCCAAATGAGTGAAGGCCAGATGCTTTTGTCTGGTCTTAATTCCTGTGTGGCATATGGATCAGTACTGAAATGAAAGGGTCTATTCTATTCTAAATTTTTGCAATCCATTTGAATATGTTTTTAACAGATTGGAGAAACGTCTTCCTACTACTTTGATAGCCTCTCTATAGAGACTAGATAGCCTTGTTGGCTGGTTGCCAGCCTCATCTATAGAACCATAGCATAGCAGACATTACAGCATTAATAAAGCCCATCATAATTATACTACCCAAGCCAGCAAACTAAAATGTATTATATTAAAATCATAATGTATTTTATTTTTAAATGGAACAGCTGGAATCAGCCCCTAATGGAATAATAACCAGGATGTGTCCCAGGGATATCAGCAGGATCTGAATCTTTTATTTTTTAAAAGCAGCATTGCTCTTGTGAGGCAGACTCTGCCCTTTCCATAAGCATGTGGAATGTCACAGTGTACAAATGAAAGAAGGCAAAACATGTCATGAGGTTGTGACACTGCTTTCATTATTTGCCCTCCTCCTGCCCAATGCCTCTGATGTGCTCCCCAATTGCCTGCTGAACTAACATATTTTAAAGCTACATGTAAAACAGGAAACAGCTTTGGCCAGATAGAATTACCAATTAAAGGAGAATATTTGTAGTTCAGGATTGAAATGAGGGGTCCCTGGTGCTCTCTGAGTTTGGTTGTTTTCTGGCAGACATTTCATTACCCTAACTAGGTAACATCATCAGCGCACCGATAATGTTAACTAGTTTGGGGTAATGAAATGTCTGCAAGAAAACAACCAACTCAGAGAGCACCAAGGACAACCCCCCCCCCCCCGATAAAATTTTCTGGGGGGAAAAGCATTATGTACCAAAAGTGCTAGCACTATGAAAGTTAAACTTCTTTAGCTTTAAATAACTATTCCAATCAACTAATAATTACATTTGCACCTAGGAAGATAATATAGAAGGAAAGCCTTTCCATTATTCTACTGCCAAGCCACAATGGCACAGCATCACATTACCCACTTTGTACTGCAAATGACTGTATGGCACATAGATGTACAGATATTCCTCATTTAGTGTCTGCCTTGTACAGTCAACTGTAGTTATAATGATGATAAAAAGAAACTGCAACAAGTATTTGAACTTACAGCCTTTGCAAGCATGTAAAGCAAAGAGAAGCTAAAGTAAGATTGTAAAATTGTGATGTTTCACTTAGCAATTGCTTTGATAAATGACCAAGCTGCTGTGGTCGCTAAACAAGGATTACCAGCATGACTCTCCAGCTTTGATTGAGCTTCAGTTCTCATTAATCCTAGCCAAATGGCTTCTTTTAATGGATGGTGGAAGTTACAATTCAGTAATCCTTGGCCACTTATTGCCCATTGTGATCTAAAGAAAGGGATTCGCAATCAGAGTAAAAATTTGATGAATGTGCTACCAAAAAGAGAAATATCCATTTGAAGGAGTCCCTCAGGAGACCCATTCCTTAAGCAGCGTAATGAGGTTTTTAAGCCTGCAGCTGGCAGTTCCAGAATGGCAGGGCTGAGAAGCATTAAAACTAAGAGAAAGCTTGGAGAACATAAGTTTGGCTTAAGGAAAGTGATTCAGTTATAAAGAGGAAATTATAGTTTTGGCAAAGCAATGTTATATTTTCTGAAATTGAAAGTTTAATCACTGTTTAAATATTGACAGTTAAAAAGCAGAAAAATTCACAACCACCTCACCAAAGAGCCCTATCTAGGGGGTGCATGTTGCATTTCAGCAATAGAAAGCTTAGCCTTCATGTTAGAACTGCAGAAGCAGATGTTGTGGCAGATTTACCCAAAGACACTTGATGCCATCCTGAGGGAAGTGGTTTAAAATACTGAACTTGCAGTCTCATTCTCGTCTTTTTTTTTCTTTTATCCCCAGAACTATTTAGATGCCAACAAGCTGAAGCCTTGGGACTTTTTTAGGAGTATGGATAAATATGGTGACATGAAAATTCCAGTGGCAGAATTTCGGAAAGCCATGATGCTGGTAATGTTTCAAAATGAAAAATTCTTCTGACTTTTACACTTATCCCAAAAGATCCCTGGGAATTTAAAATCCATTAGAGTGTTCTAGCTTTTTACCACTACAACTCCCAACTCATCCGCATCTGAAAACCAAGACAGATAAACAGGCATGAAGCAGAGAGCCACTTTGGTCTAGTGCAGCGGTTCTCAACCTGTGGGTCGCAACCCCTTTGGGGGTCGAACGACCCTTTCACCGGGGTCGCCTAAGACTATCAGAAAATACATATTTCCGATGGTCTTAGGAACCGAGACTCTGCACGGCTTCGAGCTGGGGGCTGTTGCAGCGCCGGATCCATTTCTGTCAAGCATCTCCTAAGGGAGGCTGCGCTGCTTCACGGCCCTTTCCGTGGAGGAGGCTGAGCTAAGCTCTGCTGGTGCTGTCACCCTCTTGGCTCTCTCTCTCTCTCTCTCTCTCTCTCTCTCCCTCTCCCCGCCTGGGCGCTTCTCCAACCAGGCCGGCAACCTTCGGAAGTGAGGCGATGACAGGCGAGGCGCACTGAGCCCTGGGCGTGGCGGGTGAGTGGGCGGCATCGGTGTGCGCTTGGAGAGCCCTTAGGGTTGGGGGTCACCACAACATGAGGAACTGTATTAAAGGGTCGCGGCATTAGCAAGGTTGAGAACCACTGGTCTAGTGGTTAAGGCATCCAGATAGAAAGTGAGAGATCTTGAGTTCAAGTGCTACCTTAACCATGAAAGCCAGCTAAGTGATTTTGGGCCAGTCACTCTCTCTCAGCCCAATCCACCTCACAGGGTTGTTGCTATGGGGGAAAATAGGAGAAGGAAGATGTGTTGGATATATTTGCCACCTTGAGTTATTTGTATTAATAATAATATAGGCAGGGATACCCAATGAAATAAACAAATAGACATAAAACTATAGTGGTGATCAGAACTGGCAATTTTATTGTTTTTGTGGTTGGAATCTGCACTCCCTTCCCCATCTCCAAATTTTTGGTTGGCCAAGGGCCAGAGGCTGCAGATGACATGACTATGGAGACAGCTGGAATGATTAGTCCTTTTCCCCATTAGAGGAATGAGGAAGGTTTTATTTATTTATTTATTTATTTTTAAAGAAATAATTGAGCAAAGCTTCTTGCCTTAGTTCTATCACAGCTGTGTTTTTTCCCAGAGAGAAGGAAAAAAATTGCATTATGTTTCTTCAACACTTGTCAGATGTTGGTGGCATGAATTTTAAAGATTTTGAGGGCCACAAAGTGCTCAAGGAAATATAGGATTTAGTAGCCTTGTGTTGCCCATTTCTGATATGGGCGATATGGGCGATATGGGTGCCAAGATTCTCAGCAGTACATTAATTGAGTAGCCAGGGTTGACCAAATAGATCTCAAAGAAAAAATGTGTGTCAGCTGCATGAGGTAGACTAGACCAGGAAATCAACTCCACTGGAAGGCTAAAACTAATTTTATTGAGTTTAGCTATTATAACAAATTCTTGCAAATCCAAATGTTGTCAGGACATCCTGGGCTCTACAAATATTTTACTTCTTGTTGCCTTGACAACAAAACTTGCATATCTCTGTCAAGAACATCTTCCTCACTCACTACAATGTGCCAAGATAAATCTGAAACTCAGTAAATATTGATATTTGCCAATAAATCTCAAAGCCAAATACCTTCAACAAACAAACATTTTCAACTTCACATGATAAGGTTTGAGCTGAAAAAAAATTCTTACATATATGGTACATTTAAGATTTTACACACTGCCTTCACAATATTTAGTATCGATACAGACTTTTCTTCCTTATGCTGATGACACAGAAAATCATTCATTCATTCATTCATTCATTTGATTTCTATGGCTGCTCAGTTTGCTA
Source organism: Protobothrops mucrosquamatus (assembly GCF_001527695.2). NCBI lineage: Eukaryota > Metazoa > Chordata > Lepidosauria > Squamata > Viperidae > Protobothrops > Protobothrops mucrosquamatus. The sequence continues at coordinate 6,570 of NW_015394644.1, forward strand.
AGGAACCCTTGATGGCTTACACGGGAAAGAAAAAATGCTGTGAGGAAAGAAGTGAGATTTGTAAGGAAGAATCTGTTCCAACAACTTCGTTACAAGAATGGTGGATTTATGAGAACTTTCAAAAGTCCGATAGAAACAGCTACAGCTCAAAGAGGGATGTGCTAACATATTACTGAGTAGTGGCTAAAACTGAGATTGAGTGCTAAAATGGTACGTCCAATTCAATTATGGTCATTGATAGGGAAATATAGGATCTAATCTGAGTAGGGTTGGGCTTTCTGCCTTCTGTTGTTAGTAGTCTGGGGGGGAAAGTATTACTGGACAACAAGACTCCCATCCCAAACTGCCAGCAATATAAGATGCTGTTATTGTGAGGAAAATAAGAGCAGAAAGGAGTATTAGGTATGTTTGTTGCCTTTGCTTTCTTCTGGGAAGTTTTACAATTTCCAAGTCTAATTTACACCTCTTGAATAGTACTTAGATCTGCCTCCGAGTATCATTCAGATCTGGCCACATTTAATTCAACCATCACTTTACTTAAATCAATTAAGATGGTTATGTGTTTCCATCTTCTGAGATTTCTCAGATGGAACTCTGCTCCTAAAGACTACATAATTTTAGCAGTGAAAATGAAGTAGTTGGCCACTGCTTTTTTTTCCAGATTGTATTTTCAACTTCTTATTCTAGCCTACAATTGTAGTTTTTCATGATGGTTCTCATCATAACCAGATCTGATCTTGCTTCAGTTTGTGGTCCACTCAATGTCATCTAAGGGATACTGCCCACTGTAATGGTAACCAAGATCTATGCAATAATTATATTCTTGTATCTAAAGCAATCCAAGATTCCCCTGAAACGAATGCAGGTTGTAGACCTGGTACACAAATTGGATCCCAACAGAACAGGCTACGTGGACTATGGGTGAGTGCTATATGCTATTACATTAAACATATTTTTTTTATTTTTAAAAAAGAGAAAGGGTGTTACATAGAAGTTCAGCAAAATTACTTTATTATTAACCCTGTTTTTTTCTCATTTTCAAATTAGTCACTATAGAATTGAGGAGCCAGTAAAGAAATCCAAGGAAAATGAGGAAGAGGAGGAGGAAGAGGCAAATATTGAGGCCGAAAGATGGTCCTGAGTGCTGGCAGGAAGCTAAGAAATGTGTTTTGGGCAGAGTAAGAAGTGCTGGAGGCAGAGAGGCAATTGAATATTCACAGCTTAAGTTTAGACAATAAAATGTATTGTAACAGAAGCTGGTTCACCCAAAAGAGGAAGATATAATTAATGGTATTTGTGAAGGGCAGTGAAAAAAGCAAGAGGGCGGAAGCAGGCCAGAGTCAAGTCTTAGAAAATTCTGGCCAACTCATCTAGAGATGCCAGACTCAAGAAATTGCATTGGAAATTCTCTAGGTGTTAGCTGTGGGAAACAGCATTACTTTCCCAACTGAATTTCCCCCCCATTTTTCAACATCTTTTTGTTACATTGATTTCATTTATATATTTAAAATTTATATATTTACATTCCACCTATACTTTGTGACATTCTAGACAGCTCACGGCATCGATAATAACATAGAAATGAACTATTACAAAATAAAATACAATGTTAAAAAGCAGTCTGACAAAAAAAAAGCAATACTGTATAATTTTCTACTGAGAGCTTTTTTCTTGGGATGTTTAAGTATCCTCTGAAAAGAGAAAGCAGGCCTACTGAAGTAATTGCCCAATTAATGACTTCAGAAGTGTAGCTCACTCTGTCTCAATATTTCAGAATAGGTAACAAAGGCATAAACATTTCATTACAATTATCTGTTGGCAGTATATTAAAAACTATTTATAGATTTCCCATCTGATTGAAGCATTTTAGGACTCTTTGAAAAATTGTAATTTTACTCTTCTGAGTAAGCTTTTTTTATTATTTGGGAAGACAAAAGTACTTGTTGATACATGCAGCCTTATTATTCCTTTATATTTAATCAACTCTATGCTTTCCTGGTGTAAAAATTCCCAGAAGGAAGCAATTCTGCACATTTATTTATTTATCCAGATATCAGACCTTCCGACAGCTATTAGATTTAATCCCACATAATGCCTCTTAAAAGGAAAAAGAGGAGGCAAGAACCAGGATGCCCCCAACCAGTGTCCTAAACCTTTCTGCCTCTTCTTTTAATATAGAAATGTAGAAAGCTTTATGATACCCACCAGTCAATCTCATCTAATTTCAGAATGAGCTGCAATAATTGGAAGGAAGACCACCATGGCTAAACTAAGAACTAAAAACATGCTTGGCACACCACTCCTTGTTGCCAAGAAAATAATAATAATAATAATAATAATAATAATAATAATAATAATAATAATAATAATAACAACAACAACAACAACAACAACAACAATAACAAGTTGGAAGGGACCTTGGAGGTCTTCTAGTCCAACCGTCTGCTCAGGCAGGAAACCCTATACCATTTCAGACAAAGGTTATCCATAACATGGATGTGTCTATGAAGTCACCAAGAGGTGAACTTTACTTGAAAGAGACTTTACTTTTCTTTCTCTAAGTGGTGAAGTTAAGATATGTTGGATTTCAATTCCCATAATGCCCAGACATCATAGTCTTGCCAGGTGGGTATTGTGGACCAAGTTGGGGGAAGGATGTTTTATGTCACAACGTTTATGATATTAAAGACAGGGATACGTATCACAAATATTCCTCCAAAAGTTAACACATACACTTTCTCGCACAGCACTCCACTGTAGTTTTAATGGATTCATGAAGATGGAATATGGTGGTACTTTCACCTACCTAGGTTTTGTGAATGTTTGTATATTGTTTTTTATTTTAATTTTCATTCTCAAAATTGACTTCTTCGATCAGGGAAAGGTTAATATCTATGTTTATTGCCAACTAGAAACCTCTTATGGACTTTCTGGTAAAACAGAAAAAAACAAACTTTTGATTTATGGTTTTGATGATTAGATAGGATAGATTGTCGAAAGAAGAGAGTCATGTTGTAACCATAGACTAAGAAGTAAATGTATAATTGTACTTATAAGTGTTGCAAAGAAGATCAGAAGCCATTTCTTTATACCTTTTTTCTTTCTTTTGCATTTTTCTTTTTTTCCTTTCTTCCATTTTTAGCTTTCTCTTTGATTTCTTTTTCTTTTCTTTTTCTTACTTTATTAAGAAAATTGTTAACTAAATGCCAATTGCTGTGGGAAACCATAGCAGATAGGTTTTTCAGTATTGCTGGTTAGACATGAAAGAAAACAGATTGCTGAATTAAATGGCACTGATTATGACTGATTGATTGCAGATAATTCATTTTTTATAGAAAAGGAATACTGTGCCTCTTTCTATTCCAAAAGCTTCTGGGTTTGGATATCAAGGAAAATGGACAAAGTAATGCAATTACCATTGGAAATCTCTTGCTCAAAGGTTGATAGGTCTCCCACTCTTAGATCATCTTCCATGTCAGATCTCATTCTGCTTCTCTGTCAGAACAGCTGTTCATTTACCTTCTAAAGAATGTGCTTCCTGCAGTGAAGTTTCTCCCTTTGGATTTATGCTCAGTGTAGTCTATACAAGCTGGCTCCAGACTCTACTGGCATTATATTTAGGCAACTGTTGTCAAAATTACATCCTATGGGCGCTTGGGATTTCAACTCTTGGAAGCTCAGGCCATGCTGGCTAGTGATGAACGGACTTAAAGGCTGGTGTCATCAAATGGCTCCAAAATGGGAGAAGGGCTACTTTATGAGAATAGACAGCTGAGGTAGAAATATATATTACTGGTGTTATGTAAGCTCCACACACTGAACTTTTTAGCAGTTGTGACCAGTGAATAATCCTTATCATTCCATTTAGGAAAGTTTAAGAGTCTCTGGATAGAATCTTTCCATATATTATTCATAGGCCTGGAGTTACAGATTTGTATATTTAACAAAGAACTGCAAAAATAAGACACCTTGTAAAATATGCTAATGCAATGTTTCTGCTTAAAACACGTTATATTTTTTAGTGTGCACAATATATTCTAGTGACTTAAGCCGTAAAATAAATTCACTGAGGCTATCATTGTTACTAAATGCATTTGCCATGATGATATTGGAAACGAACCAGCCTTCCTCAGTCTAAAATCCCCGTATGCATTCTAATACAAGGGTCCCCAGTCCCCGGGCCGGGGCCTGGTACCAGGCTGCGGCCCATTCAGAACAGGCCCACACAAGCAGTGGGTGAACATGCATGTGCACGCACAGTACCACTTGCACAAGTGACGACAGGCACACATGAAGCTCCATTTGTGCAAGCGGCGGGCCAGGAATGAAGTCTCACTTCATAATGTCCATAGACATTCAGAACACGCACCCAAATAAATTAATAACAAGGAAAATAGAGCAGCTATCCCAGCCTTCACATAGCAGCTTGAAATTTAGCATTCTGGTCAGATGTAGGCTCTATTAGAAACACTGTGGAAAATTTTGATCAAAGAATTTCTGTGAGCAAAAGACCTGTATGGTATTCTAAATGCATCCTAGCAGGAAAGGTCAGTATCAAGGCAGCTTTGTATGATCTTCCTTCAATGAAAAATGATGTGATTCATCTGTTGGGATGCGATGTCATAATTTACCTCTAGTTTAATATAGGAACCTCCTTTGCACACCAACTCCAACAACATGCATGAGGACTGTGAGTGAAAACTACATTTTCACAGAAATAAATTCAAGTGGTATTAGAAGTCAAAATAAATATTTCTCAGAACAGGAGGAAAATTGTGGGAAGTCTAGGTTTCAATGTTGCAGCCCTATGAATGAATACTTAGAAATAAATCCCATTCAAAATAATGAAGCTTTTATTGCAGAAGGAGCAGGTAGGCATGATCTAGAATACTACACCATGAAATATTGAGGCTAATTATTTTATTATGAGACTTAGCTCTTGTGATGACTGCATACTATGAAATAGATACAGTATGAGCTTTATTTTCAATTCCCTGTAAAACGAGGAGAAAACCTCTTTGCATATTATAGAAAGGACATCTTGGAAATAGATAGCAGCCCTGCATGGCCAACCACATAAATTCTAAACTCTATTTTATGCAAGAACTCCAACTGGGACATACCAACAGCTCAAAAGACATTTTGTACTTTGCCGCTGCAAGTTGAATTGAGTCAGTGTGTGG
>NW_015394645.1:0-2638 GCF_001527695.2 Protobothrops mucrosquamatus
TCTAATATAATGAAGAGCAACAGATTTGAAGTTTTCAAGCAATCAAGTTGAAATCCAGACCTAAATACCATTGAAATATAGTGGCAGGACCTAAAAAAAGTAGTTTGTGCTAGAAAGCTCTCAGATGTTGCTAAACTGAAACAGTTAACCCTGAAGAAATAGGCCAAAATTTGTTTACAGCAATGTGCAGCTAAACCAAGGAATAGAAAACACTTGGTTCCAATTATTGCAGCCAAAGATGGTACAGACAGTTATGGAATCAAAGAGGTCATTTTTTTTTCACAGTGACTATTTATTGATCTGTTTGTTAAACAGATTTCTACAGCCACAGAACTCATATTAGTGACTTCAATATTGCATGTTGAATTACACTGTTTATGAAATAAAAAAAACAAAATTTGTTGTTGTTGACCTATATTCCTTTTATATATCAGGAGGACCCACAATATATAACAATCAGCAGTAAAGTTGCAGAAATGCAGAAACTCTGAAAAAGGACATTTTTTTTCATCAAATGATAAACAGATCTATATTTTACAATGTGAGCCATCCTTTTTTTATTTATATTCAGACTCTTCGTACCTTAATAATATGTGAGATAGACCATGGGGAAAGAATGAAAAAAATCTACTTCCCTATGATATACTTAAGTACAGCTGTAAGATGCTTCCAGTCTGGTGTTCTACATATGTATAAGGTAATGAAGCACTTACTTAATTACAAGATATAAAATGTTCACCTCTGGAGGGGATTTTAAAAAAAAAAACACAACTTGAGTCAAATAATATAGTAGCTTTAGAGCAAAGAAACGGTGATCTCCTGAATGCTAATTACAACTGCATTGAGAAGTTTACTATGTGTTAGTATCTCCCCAAGCTCATTAGCTTCACTGTGTTGCTTTTAGGAACACAGGCCAGTGATTTTTAAAGCTGTTAAAATAAGCATGTAGTAAGGGCCTGGGGGTTAGTCAAAATTTAAGAAAACTGTTGAAGGAGAGCAGCAATGAAAGAAGAGGATTCTAGTGCAGGCTAGTAAATAGCCAGTTTTTTTAAGATATCCAAACTAAGATGCAATAACCAGAAAAAACCTGAATGGTTATCAAAATACATTCAAAAGTAAAGCTGGCTGTATAGTGAATTAATATGCAGCTCCTGTGTTGCTACTTAAGAATGAACCATTTAAATGATCCATTTATAAACACCATTTAGTGAAATAATGTCTATCTTAAACTACAATAGGGGAATTGTTTTGGAAATGAAAAGAGTTTACCACTACAATTCAACATGATTCAAATTACTGAGTGCCTTCAAATAGTTTGGCATATGGATTGGAAGTGACAAAGATTGAAATCTGAATAGCAACCATGGTGTCCAATTAATGTTTGAATTACAAACATGATGTCAGAATTTTGCTTAATCTTAATTGATGATGTTACGAGATGAACTAATTCTGCATTGAACAAATCTAGAATTTATCCTGGTTTTGGAAAACGTCTTCACTAACATTAAATAAATATAACTGATCACCAGCTAAATATTAGTTCTATGATTGAGATACTGAAAATGGGTTATTTAACAGAGCATTTGTAATAGAAAAGTACTTTGAAACTGGAAGACTATTCCTCTCCTATTCTCTTTAAATTTGCCCAATTACTATGTATTTTTTTTCTGTAACAGAAAATTGATCATAGTTTATATTTGTTGTCTTGTGAACCTACTTCCTGTGGTAATAAATCTAAAATAAATAAAAACCACTTTTGAAACAAAGGATAAAGTGATCTTTAAATGCTCACCTCCACTAATTTATTTATTTATTTAAAACATTTATATAGCTGCCCATATTATACAGGCAGTCCTTGACTTACAACCACAACTGAGCCTAAAATTTCTGTTGCTAAGCGAGACAGTTGTTAAGTGAATTTCACCCCATTTTACAACCTTTCTTGCCACAGTTGTTAAGTGAATCACTGCAGTTGTTAATAACATGGCTCTCTTAAGGATGCTCTGTTATGCATGTACAAGATAAGCTATAAACAGGAAAATTCAGAAGATGATCAAAGATGGAATAACGTATTATACTAACTATACTATAGCATGATTTTCATCCTGTGTGCGAAAGTGATTACAAAATCTTGCTGGTACAGTGACTGGGATCTTGCCTGACAGAAACATTATGTGTCATATTTCCAACTCTTAATAAAGGCAATTTGGAGACTATCAAAATGTGTCCTGACTGAGTGGAAACAGTGAAGGGAGAAGGCTGCTAGACTGTTAGCCAGGAGATTTTCTCCAACCACATTATACTATATGTATTAATAAACAGGTCTTGCAAAGATACAGCAAATTACGAATTCGTAAAACAATTTTCATTTACAAGAATGCTCCTAGTTCATACATAAGTCTCATAAGCATTCTTTGAAATAGAAATGGGGAGAATGACAACTATGCATTCCAGGACGGTCCTGTTGGCTCTGCGCGACTCACCCCTCGCGCAGGCCTGGCCCACCAACATTTCCAGGGCCTACCTCGATGACGGGGTGTGGAACCCCGAGAGGTGGCATGCAGGGATTATCGATAAAAAATTGTTTAAATTAACCAAATTGAAAAGGTTTTTAGAGGGGTGTTTTAATAAATTTTTA